>NW_017619805.1:1796564-1944064 GCF_001879475.1 Ipomoea nil | reverse complement strand
TAAGCTTATTGTTTAGGTTAATAAGCCAATTATATGTGGATGCCCTAAAGAATCATAATATATGATGGAATTAATTAACCCGGGGGTCCGTGTTAATTAATCCAATTAATGAATAAACATCTCCATGGAGAAAATATAAATGAATATTATGAAGTGATGATTGCGGGGAATCAATAAATAAATAGACAGACACAAAGATATTTAACGTGGAAACCAATACGGTGAAAACCACGAGCCTTTTTGGGCTAAGCCAAGCCGAAATCCACTAAGTAGTTGTAGGTGTAGTATATATACATAAGGTGGCCATGGCCATGGAGTATAAGGAAGAAGCAATAATATATATGTAGAAGAAAAGGTTTTATATCTGAGATTTCTCTCCCTTTTGTCTGCATCCCAGAATCTTTATATAATGTCATCAGTTGTAACTTCCCGTAGTCTTCCCTATTTTCTTGCCATGATGACCTCTTCTCTTTGACTAATTAATATCATTATTATTATTATACATAATAATAATAATAATAATAATAATAATAATAATAATAATAATAATAATAATATGGCAGGCATATTATATTATTCCATCATGAGTCCCCCACTTTCTTAACCGCAAGTATTTTTCGGTATAAGAAAGTAGAAAAACGGATGTTCACCAAATAAAAACGATAACACTCGGAGTGCATCCTTAACGAGCAGTGTAGTCGGACTACATGTTTGTGCGCGGAGCACCAAAGTTTGTTTGTTCGCGGAGCACCAAATTAAAGTATGTTTGTGCGCGGAGCACCAAAGTTTTGACTTCCCGGCTCGGAGCATTGAAGATGATAATGAGACTCACGATCAAGTACACGGAGTACCTAGGGGTTCATTACGGTCATCTCCTGTAATTGACATATGTTTGACAAATGATTAGCGACATGCACTTAGTATTTGTTTAAATATAAAATTAAAATTGAAGATAGGTTCGGAAATCGCTATCTTCTTTTAATTTATTGTGACCAACATCAAATTTATTCGATGAAACGATAGTTGTAAGAGGTAGCGCGGAGCTTACCCTATAATTTAAGTGGCAGCGCAGGGCTTACCTTGCAATACAATTGGTACGTAGCATGGAGCGTACCATATTATATTATGTGATTGGCAGCACGGAGCTTGCCAAATGATGTCGTTGTTTGAATAAATTAGCGGTTGGCCACATCAAATTATTAAATAATAATTATTATTATTATAACAATAATAATATAAAGCAATCTAATGATTAGAGAAACTTATCTTTTAAATTTCAATGCCCGGTTGGGATTCACCACTTATATTGTAATTCTTTGGAATCGACAGCCATAGCCTTTGCGGCATCACACCTGGCAACAACAATTCAAGTTGCAGCGCTTCGGTAACAACAGTTCACGGCATCTCGTCTCCAGAATTTCTTCCAAAAAAAAATAAAAATAATCCTCATGGCTATCGGAGAAGAGCTGATTATTGAAAAGAAGGTGATCTGCCAATCTGCCATGATAGGGAGGGAGATGTTCATTGGACGGTCTGGCTAGCCCCAATCTTGCCGGCGGGAATGGGAGCGCCGCCGACGTCCACTCGCCCGTACTTGAGTAGGACGGAGCTATTGTCGTATAATTGAAGCCAACACCGTTGGGGTTCTAGAAGGAGACGTCGGCGTCGAGGGTGAGATTGAGGCGGACAGCGAGTCGAAACATGTCGAAGGAGAGATCGGAATCGACGGTGGTACAGGCTTTGAAAATAGTGAAAGCCAGTATAATGAGGATAATCCTCATTATACCCGAAAGGCAGCAGAGGAACTGGCCACTGCATTCATTGTTTCTTCGGCCTCTGCTTCGATCTCATTCAAGAACAAAGGGAAACCCAATCTCAAGCGGTTATTATAGTGTCAGAAACTCCACATTTCAAGCTTCCAAATCAAGGAAAGAATCATGTATAAATGGAATCATGAAAAAAGATGACCAATATAAAGATGAATATCACAAAGATGAATAATATATTTCGTTGTGAGATATGAATGGAGAACAAATTAAACTTGAGTGTTTAATCAAGGGATAGATAAAAGAGAGAGCATGCTTAAGCTTATACAGCCGCTCTCAACAAGAGCACCATTAATGGAATTAATTAACCCGGGGGTCCGTGTTAATTAATCCAATTAATGAATAAACATCTCCATGGAGAAAATATAAATGAATATTATGAAGTGATGATTGCGGGGAATCAATAAATAAATAGACAGACACAAAGATATTTAACGTGGAAACCAATACGGTGAAAACTACGAGCCTTTTTGGGCTAAGCCAAGCCGAAATCCACTAAGTAGTTGTAGGTGTAGTATATATACATAAGGTGGCCATGGCCATGGAGTATAAGGAAGAAGCAATAATATATATGTAGAAGAAAAGGTTTTATATCTGAGATTTCTCTCCCTTTTGTCTGCATCCCAGAATCTTTATATAATGTCATCAGTTGTAACTTCCCGTAGCCTTCCCTATTTTCTTGCCATGATGACCTCTTCTCTTTGACTAATTAATATCATTATTATTATACATAATAATAATAATAATAATAATAATAATAATAATAATAATAATAATAATAATAATATGGCAGGCATATTATATTATTCCATCAAGGAGCATTATGCTGTGCAACCGTGTGCACCATGCAAGGTGTACACGAAAATATATAAATAATTTCTATACTATAGATCCATAATTTTTATACTATAGATTAATAATTTCTATATTATACATTCCTAATTTCTATACTGTAAATTCATAATTTTCAATACTATAGATTCATAATTTCTAAACTGTATAGTTATCAAATTATGAAAATATAGTTCAGTGATTTGTGAATACAGAGTTCAACAATTGAGAATATAAACATTGAAAATTATGAGCATAGAGTTTTGTAATCTTTATCTTTATTATTATATATTATTATTATTATTATTATTATTATTATTATTATTATATTATAATAAAGCATAACCCTAGCTTTCCCTCCAAAAGTGTTAATGGATTTTGGGAAAATGAGCTACAACAATGGGATAGGTTTGGCCCATAATTTTTTTTAAAAAAAAAAACGTAATTATATATTGGCCCAACATTTGTTATATTAAAACTTTTATTTTTTTATTATGTTATATTATTTAGTGTCAATTGATTTATTTTTTAATTATAAAGTACAAAGATGCAAGATAAAAAATACGTGCAAATTTATAAATTCATGAATTATTCTACGAGTATTATATATCAAATTTTATTTTAATTACAAATATTTATATTAATAATAAACAATCAAATCAACATAATTATGAAATTAATAATTATATATATAAATAAATAAAGCTCATATCACATTTTTATATATAAAATTTAATAAGACTTGACCCAACATTTGTTATATTAAAACTTTTATTTTTTTTTAATCACATTTTATATATTAGCCCAACATTTGTTATATTAAAATTTTTATTTTTTATTATGTTATATTATTTAGTATCAATTGATTTACTTTTTATTATACAACACAAAGATGCAAGATAAAAAATATGTATAAATTTATAAATTCATGTAATTATGAATTAATTTCTACGAGTATTATATATCAATTTAATTTTAATTATAAATATTTATATTAATAAATAACAACCAAATCAACATAATTATGAAATTAATATATATATATATATATATATATATATATATGAATAAATCTCATATCACATCTTTATATATAAAATTTAATAACACTGTATACTTTAATATTTTATATTTTTAGTATGTGCGTCAACAAATGTCACCTTAGAAAATGTACGGATATATATATATATATATATATATATATATATGTGTGTGTGTGTGTGTGTGTGTGTGTGTGTGTGTGTGTGCGCGCGCGCGCGCAGGCTAACTTTTTAATAGTTTGTAATTTTGATTAGTTTTTTAATAATTTACAAAGAAAGTTAGGTAAAGTAAAATCAAGTAGGGAAAAAAAATTCTCGCCTATTTCCAAAAAAAATAAAAAATAAAAAGATTCCCGCCTAAGTGTGAATGCATATTAATATATTTGTAAGATCTTTATTTTTTTTTTTTGTGTGTAAACCACGATGTGATCCGGGTCTTTCTCTATCCGTTTAACTTTGTAAGATCATTATTGCAAATGAGATTAGCAATATGAATGTATTTATTGTCTTAACATTTAAATATTACATTGTATAATTATACTTACATTTTTAATAAAACTAATTCTACTTTGTATCATAACATTACAACAATACTTATAAATTATTGTCCGTGCATCGCACGGGCAAATACTAGTTGTGAATATAGAGTTCAATAATTATGAATTTATAATATAGAAATTATATATGAATCTATAGTATAGAAATTATGGATCTATAGTATAGAAATTATAGATTCAATTCCGTGTGCACCATGCATGATGCACACGATTGCACAGCATAATTTGCCCATAATATATTCTTACTAAAATCACCTTGTAATACTCATTCCCTAATGTATTACTCCGTATTAGTGTATTGATTTCATTTTATTTTATTTTGTATTTGAATATTGTGTCTCTTTACTATTCATGATAACATTAAACAATTTATGATAATCAATTATAAAATAAAATTAAATGAGTAACTTTTTTTTTTATTTTTGTGGGCGGGAGGGGGGTGGGGGGGGGGGGGCGGGATTTTTGTTTTGTTATAAAATACTTAATCAATGAATACGTACCAAATAATAATCACAAAAATCTGAATACAAATAACAAATAACAACATCATTATTAGAAACTTCACATTTTTAAACTAGGAATTAATATAATGAACTTTCTGAATACTTTTATGGTTGAAAATTTTGAATGTTTATGATTCCTTATTCCAGTCATTCTGTGACTCTTTCTTGTATATGTTGGAGATAATGAACCACAATCGATTTAATATCCCTTAAAATAATATTTATATATATACACACGAAATATATATAAAATATTATTGGATATATATGTCCGAAATATATATATACACACAAATATATATAAGACGGACCCAACGGTTATATATAAATGTATATCTACGAAAAAGATATACCAATATATATCAACCAAAAAGAAAATATAATCCTTAGATTATAATTCCAAATTAACAAGAAAGAACGGATTTTTGCTTAAAAGCATAATCCAAAACAAGAAAGAAGGAGAAGGAAGAAAGATTCATACGAGTTAGGCAAAGTGCCTGTCTTTCCTTAAAACCTTATTTGCCACCTCCCAAAAGTGCTAGGAGTGTTGTGGCCTAGGTTTCCCAGGATAAAACGTACAACGGTTCGACGTTTGAGCACCCAAACGAACGAACCCGGCGAACTAGAGCACGGGCAAAACGCAGCTTCAAGAATGGAGTAGAAGCAGAAGTACTTTGAGGCTTGGAAAAATTATTTTTCTTGTGTGTTCTTGTTACTTTTTTCCTTAGAAAAATTCTGCTGCACTCTACCCCTTCTTATATAGGGAATGAGGAGTCAATAACCTTTATTATGGCATTTAAGGGCATCCCTACAACTCTTGTAACGACAACCATTAACATGGGTGTTAATTCAAAAATTAAAATTGAAATTAACTCAAAGAATTAATCCCATAACAGCTGAATTAAATCCCAACAGTCACAAACAAGAGCTTCAGGCCAAACTTTATGCCTAAGTAGTAGTTTCGGCCTACACGAAGCCATTTAGTTTCATTACACTTAGGTGGCACACGAAAGTGACAGTGAAACATTATTTCATTTCATTACACCAAGGTGGCCCACGAAAGTTGCTTCATAACAGTGAAACCATTTCTCACTGTTTCATTTCGCACTTTCGGAATATTTTGTGGCTGAATTGGATAGGAAAATTGCACCCCTGCACGCGAGAGAGAGCCTCTATGCTATACAATTCAATAAGCTTAAAAAGAGCTCATGTATAAATAGTGGGGCAAATCCTCTTCCCAAATCAATGTGGGACAAAAGCTCATTTTTTTCCCTTCATTTTCCAATTCAAATGGGTCTACTTTGAGAATCAATATCTCATTCACCCATTATCCGTTTTGAGCGTACAATATATCAATCTCTTCGTCTCACTACGAAGAACCCGAATCCACTTTGACCCGACCCAAATCGAAAGTGGACCCCACTGATAATTGTACCACAAAATAGCCACTTAATATGCCATTTTATGCCATTTTAAGCTATTTTTTTCCAACAATCCCCCACATGAATGAAAAATTGATTTTCAGGGTATTTTGAAATCGGAAACAAACTGTGTTCAACGGTTGATCCCTGCATAGGATAGGTAGGAATCACTATACCCTTTGAACCTTCCCTTGTAAAGATATATTTACTCTACTGGCTGTACGGTAGAACGCGATGTCTTTGAACCGACTGCCGTTTGTGTAGATGATGACATATCTCACACAGGAACCTCCCAACCATGCTCTGTTCTCATGAGTGTGCCCATTTTGGTCGTGGGTCACCGTCCTGGTTCTGTAAGAGTTTGTGAAGAATTGTGCCCATCAATTCTCCTTTGAAGCGACCCTCACTACTCTCTCACATAGGTGATTCTTTTCCAAGTATCCCGCATACTCACACATGTCAACCGACATTCGAATCATTAAAGCATCAACGTGCTAGCCTTGTGCGGGAGTCACTGTTTCTAACGAGGAGTGGTAGGAAGTCCGAGACCCCCACAGTGACACGCTCCGTTCCATAATTTAGTTGTCCCATTGAACCTAGGTGCTAGCTAGGTTGGGTATCCACTATAGAACTTTTAGTCTAAGGGCTTTAGACCCATTCCTCGTTCCAATTTCTCCACAACTAATTGCTTACCCTCGGGTTAGCGAGTTAGCGGCCGCTACGTTATCTTTTGACATCACGTAGTCAATAGAGATAACCCCCGTTGTGAGAAATTGTTTAATGGTATTATATCTACGACTTATAAGTCTAGACTTACCATTCCACATTTAACTCTGTACTTAACCAATTTTGGCTTGACTATCCCAATGCACACAAATTGGAGGTACGAGTTCACCACTAGGAACATTCTCGAAATAATGGCATAGCCATTCAGCCTACTCGCTCGCGACACGAGTGTAAGGCTCTCAGCTTTGATCCCGTCGAATCTTAGCTATCACAAATTCATTTCGAGAATTTCCGTCCAACCGACTGCACTGGCCTACGTAAGGACGTAGCCTTTAATGGACTTAGTATCCTTTGATATCCGTGCTATATTTTCCAAGTACAGCTAGATATCTCACTTAGTGCAGTCCAACGTCACGAGCATACCTTGAGTATCTCATAACTTTCACTATTGCCTTCTAGTGCATAACACTAGGTTACTCGTATGTCTACCGAGTTCGTTAACCACAAAGGCAATATCCAGCCTAGTAAAACCCATTAGATACAATTAAACTACCAATAATCTGAATGTATTCTCCATGAGAAGTACAATACTCGTGATTATTGGCTAGTTGTACGTTAGTATCTAACGGTGTCCAAGCTACTTGATTAACATCCTTTGCAAGGATTTAATCAACACAGTGAGATTGGCTCAACACGAGACCATACAGTCTTCTCACAATTTTAATCCCGAGGATTAAATCTGCCAACCCTATGTCAAATATCAAATTTAACATGTTCAAGGTAGAATTGATCATTTGATCATTACTACCCACGTTGAGTTTATCGTGTATAGACAAATAGTGATAGCCTCGTCTATCGTACGCATTACGTAGACCTTTGTCACCTTTGTTTGTACTAAACTCGTTAAACATCATTGTATGATCAAAACTTACACATCAAATACTAAGGCAATTGTTTCAAGCCATACAATGATCTCACCAATTACACACTTTCTTTTCACATCGTGGAACCACAGACCCTCAGGTCGTTCCATGTCTACTAAGAAAGCGACACATCCATTTTGATGAACTTCCAAGTCTCGCTAAACGACTTTGGCAAGTATCATTCTAATGGATTTCATTCTCATCACAAGAATATATATCGAAGTAACCGTGGCACTCGCATTACATGTAACCTACAATTACAAGTCCGGCCATTTTACTTCAATATAACCAACCGGTTTTATCTTCCAACTAGTGATCCACTTAGGATCATGAGGTCTTACGACCTGGAGGAAGAACAACCAGTTCCAAGTATGATTCTCTAAGATCGAATCTACTTCACTCTCGGTAGCCTCTCTCGGGTTGGTCCATCTGTAGAAGTAATCTTTCTACATTCGTTCGAGGCTCGTTTTCTAACAACCATGTCAGAAAATCCAATTTCTTTTCAAGTAAACAAGTTAGATTGTGCCCATCACACTCTAACATGTACGTCAGAAATATGGACCAAAGGATTTTTCAATCCTGGCTCTTTTGCTACGTCTAGCTTTGAGCTCGGGTTCTCTTTCACACCCTTCAACCATAGCCACGTCGAAAGTTCCTTTCAACGTGCTAGGTTCTTTATTGATCCTTCACAAAAATACATCTTCCAAGAACGATGAATTTCTTGAATCAATCTTTCGTGTTCTTATGTACATCCAAACTCTTGGACTCGTGTACTAAGAACCAATACGCACCTTTGGCAAGACACCCCCACATTTCGGGCATTAGTAGGAAAATTTCCTACGTACCTATAATTCGTAAGAATTCCATGTGGGTAACCTTATTTAAAAGGTATTTACTTGTCCAAAGTATTGTCTCACCCTCATACTTTGAGGTAGACCCGAACTTATCAACGTCTTGATATTTTATGTTCGGCAACAACGCTGGATTGAGGTGAATACCGTGTCGTACGCTCGAGTACGATACCAATGCTTGCGCCGAAATCACTAATAGGTGTTTCTTTTTCACCACATCGATTGTTCGTAACCGCATTAATCCACGATTAATTTGGTTTTTCTCTTTTATTCTATTAAAGAATAAACATGTGTTACACGCTAACACATCTCGTAGGTGCTAACAGATTAGCCCTCACGAATCCATTCGGGATTGACCGAAAGGTCACAAATCCGAATCAGTGCTTCCGAAATTGAAGCACGAATCAGTGCTTAGTAGTGAAGCACGAAACATGCTATACCAAGCACGAATCATTGCTACCAAACTAACGCGCCGATTCCAAAGCAATATTCTATTGCCTTAAATTATAACCTCATAGCAACATTCGGTTGCTTAATTTATAATTTCAGTGCTACCTAGCACAAGGATTATTAGTTAATTACACAATTAACCAAACCTCCTTTAGTGCTAGTCACGAAGCAACTTTACAACGCTAAATTTAATTAGCCACATACGAAAGGTTTAAGCTAAGTAGATTAGCATTAGGACCAATCATAATCTAGCACCTTTATTGCTATTACTAAAGCACCAAATGCTTAAGTTTTCAACATCTAAAGGTGCAGCCATCAAGTGGCCGAAAGTGCCTAATTAAGCACTCTACCTAGTGCTTGATAGCACTGTTGCAGTGTTTTAATTTGCACTTCCAAGTGCCAAATTAAATTGCACTTTCCATTAGTGCTACAAAAGCACTATTCACAAAAACACAATTTGTCTCAAATTAAATATACTAGTATAATTTGGAATTTTTGATCAAGTTAATTATAACACAATTAACGAGAACAAATCAACCAAATTTTCCAACTAGTTGAATCAAACTCATATAATCGTTCTTAGAATATTATTTAAAATATTCAACACTTGAGCTGTGACGCTCTCGATTATATAGTTATTCCAATTTTTGACAAATTGATCCTTGAAATCCGTATCGTTCTACATGAACCTGAACCGGAGTTCGTTACGGGATTTCAACATGTAACACGCTTGTTACATTTCATTTTGGCCGTTAAGCCATTTTAGCATTTTCCACATAATGCCCCGTGATACACTACGCACCCATATTGAATCATTTCATACATTTGACATTATTATAGTTAATAATTCGTATGTACCAAGATTCAACTCAATGGAACAATTATATTTTTTTATTCAAATAAAAATATTCCAAGGATACTACAACATTTATTCAAAATAAATAAATAGGAAAATACATTGGAAACATATTTCCTTATTCCTATCTCGTAGTGATCCTTCAAACCCGTGTGCCTTGTTCCATTCTCAACCGTCCACTCCACAAAGGGTGGTCCATAGCGCACATCGGGGGTACCTATGGTTGTGACCTCACTCGTCCAACCATCCACATGTTTTAAACATAGCGAAGTTGTCCTCAACCTTCTCAGCAGGATGACGGTTCGCTTCATAGTGGCATTTTTCCTTCTTCTCGTAATCTTCTTGAAAGCTAAGCTTCCGCTTAAGTTTCCTTTGATTACAGTTGAAGTCATTGGTCACACTACAATAGTCCTCAGACCATGTAGTTATTACACCATCATAGGATCCTTCGTGGCTTTTAGCCGATCCACTAGACAACACAATAGGTACCAATTGTGTGCCATTAGCCACAGGTCTACCGGATCGTGAACCAAAGTTCTCCGGAGCACCATCGTGTGTTTTTGCAACTCCCATGGAAATATTATTTCCAACGTTGCTGCCATCAACTGGCATCACGGAATGTGCAACATCGTTGCCGTTCCGACCATTTGAATGTGCACCACGAGCAACATTCACGGATCCAACACTTTTGGAATCCATCGACTTGTTCATTATCAAAAGTATATAAGGTTTTAAGATTGTTGGAGATAATGAACCACAATCGATTTAATATCCCTTAAAATAATATTTATATATATACACACGAAATATATATAAAATATTATTGGATATATATGTCCGAAATATATATATACACACAAATATATATAAGACGGACCCAACGGTTATATATAAATGTATATCTACGAAAAAGATATACCAATATATATCAACCAAAAAGAAAATATAATCCTTAGATTATAATTCCAAATTAACAAGAAAGAACGGATTTTTGCTTAAAAGCATAATCCAAAACAAGAAAGAAGGAGAAGGAAGAAAGATTCGTACGAGTTAGGCAAAGTGCCTGTCTTTCCTTAAAACCTTATTTGCCACCTCCCAAAAGTGCTAGGAGTGTTGTGGCCTAGGTTTCCCAGGATAAAACGTACAACGGTTCGACGTTTGAGCACCCAAACGAACGAACCCGGCGAACTAGAGCACGGGCAAAACGCAGCTTCAAGAATGGAGTAGAAGCAGAAGTACTTTGAGGCTTGGAAAAATTATTTTTCTTGTGTGTTCTTGTTACTTTTTTCCTTAGAAAAATTCTGCTGCACTCTACCCTTTCTTATATAGGGAATGAGGAGTCAATAACCTTTATTATGGCATTTAAGGGCATCCCTACAACTCTTGTAACGGCAACCATTAACATGGGTGTTAATTCAAAAATTAAAATTGAAATTAACTCAAAGAATTTCTTGTTACTTTTTTCCTTAGAAAAATTCTGCTGCACTCTACCCTTTCTTATATAGGGAATGAGGAGTCAATAACCTTTATTATGGCATTTAAGGGCATCCCTACAACTCTTGTAACGGCAACCATTAACATGGGTGTTAATTCAAAAATTAAAATTGAAATTAACTCAAAGAATTAATCCCATAACAGCTGAATTAAATCCCAACAGTCACAAACAAGAGCTTCAGGCCAAACTTTCTGCCTAAGTAGTAGTTTCGGCCTACACGAAACAATGAAGCCATTTAGTTTCATTACACTTAGGTGGCACACGAAAGTGACAGTGAAACATTATTTCATTTCATTACACCAAGGTGGCCCACGAAAGTTGTTTCGGCCTACACGAAACAATGAAGCCATTTAGTTTCATTACACTTAGGTGGCACACGAAAGTGACAGTGAAACATTATTTCATTTCATTACACCAAGGTGGCCCACGAAAGTTGCTTCATAACAGTGAAACCATTTCTCACTGTTTCATTTTGCACTTTTGGAATATTTCGTGGCTGAATTGGATAGGAAAATTGCACCCCTGCATGCGAGAGAGAGCCTCTATGCTATACAATTCAATAAGCTTAAAAAGAGCTCATGTATAAATAGTGGGGCAAATCCTCTTCCCAAATCAATGTGGGACAAAAGCTCATTTTTTTTCCTTCATTTTCTAATTCAAATGGGTCTACTTTGAGAATCAATATCTCATTCACCCATTATCCGTTTTGAGCGTACAATATATCAATCTCTTCGTCTCACTACGAAAAACCCGAATCCACTTTGACCCGACCCAAATCAGAAGTGGACCCCACTGATAATTGTACCACAAAATAGCCACTTAATATGCCATTTTAAGCTTTTTTTTTTCAACAGTATATAGCCATTACGTACGGTTCTACCCACCATTTTTCTTTTGAGTATTTATTAAAACCAAATGTCGCAGCCTGGGTCTATCATTCCCATACATTGTCAAAATTGCAATTGCCGTAATGCCTAATCAATTCCCATAATGCCTAATCATTCCCATAATGCCTAATCATTCCCATAATGCCTTTTTACATTATACGGTATATGTTGTTTCCAGTTGCTCCCTAATCGATTAGTAGATAGGTGTAGAAGGACATCCGCTTCGCAGCAGTAGTCGATGGCATCGAACCGAGGTACACCGTACACCATATGAGAAGTAGCCTCGCCAGCAACGTGATAAACGTGGTTTTAATGTTCAATGTCAAACTTGTACTGGTTTCAGTCACACATGAGCCAATTGTTTTTGGCGCTATGATGATAAATGACAAATTTGTAATGGTTTCGGTCACACGGGAGCCAATTATTTTTGGCGCTATGATGATCAGTGTCAAATTTGTAATGATTTTGATCACATGGGGCCACTTGTATTCGGCGTTATTCAGGGGCACCGGGTCCTCGGGGGCTAATTTGGTGTTTCAGGATGGTTTTGGTGCTAAAACCTCGTCAAATTCTCATACTTGGGTTCTGAACACTGGAGCCACAAATAATGTAACTCCACACATAGTTGCCCTTTCTACATCGGAGAAGTACACTGGTAATGTAACACCCCTTTTTTCTAAAATCTAAATCCCAAATACTTTATCTTAAACAAGGTTTAGATAACTAAAACCATTCAAACCAACAACTAGCCACCACTCACGGTGACTGCACAGGCTACAAAACAAATAACTAAAACTAGTGTCAAGCTCTACAACAAAATCCCGGTGTCCACTCACCACAAAAGATCAATTTCAGTAACAACTATCAAATTAAAACAACTAAGGATATAAACTACACTAGTAACTATCACCTCAAATTACGTACTAACTACCACGTGCGCTCTCAAACACTGGACCCACCTGAAAGGGGTTATAAAAACAAGTAGGAAAATAAACCCGTTAGCAAATTAATGCTAAATATAAAGCCACTCAACCCTAGAGACAAGCACAGGTTACTAGTATACCATGTGTTTGAGGGGGAGTATTAGGACTCTATGTATTTGAGTCAGTTTATGATTCCTTATCCCAGTCATTCTGTGACTCTTCCTTGTATATATTCTCCTTATCTGTATTCTTTGTGATTACATTGATTCAATACAATTATTACAGTTCTCATCGTATAACGTTGGATATGTTCCTCGACCACCGGTGATTATAAACTAAAAATTAAAAAGAAACCATCATTATCATTTCTACTCTCATTTACTTATATAAACATATGTTATTTACATATATTTAAAATTATACATTATTCACATTATCGAAATTTAAACTTTATTTCAAGCAATCATTGTCATCATGTTTCGATGATAAGATGTTAAATTTACCTTTCCAGACCTCCGCCCAATATTAAATACCTTGCATATAAAATAAGGCCTCATATCCATTAATTTTTGCCAAACTCAACAAAACTTTTATCAAGTAATGAGCATTCATAGACTTACTATAGGATAGCATTATTTTGATATGTTTAGACTTATAATTTTTGAAACATGGTATAGATTTATACTTAATTACAAATTTTATAAATATACATTAATTTAATGGGGAATTTTTATAATCTTATCAATATATCATTTACTTTGTAAAGTTGTAATCCCGGTCTCCTCCATATATCTTTGGTAAATTACAAAATACAATTTTGTAAAACACACTACACTGTAATGTTATAGTTTTCTTTGTTTCTTTTTTTTTTTTTTTTTTTTTTTAAGAAAAAAATTTATCATGTCTGTAAAAGAAAGTTTGATATGATCCATTGACCCCTCGTAAAGATAAGCAATGATTTTTGAGAGGCAAAAATGGTTGAAGAAGACCCACCTGCAGGCTTTCATTATGTCTTGAATGGGCATTAAAAAAACTAAGTAAAATGGAGACTCAACTCAACTGAGGCGCATGCATGTGTTTCAGCGTGCTTAGTTGACAGACAAAAACATTTGCAGAAGGAATATAATTAAGGTGAATAGATCTTTTCCATTGAGTAGAATATATATATATATATATATATATATATATATATATATATATATATATATATATATATATATGCGCACTCTCATACGAACGGGTCCTTTGGTGCATGTAAATGTATTATATGTGCAAGTAGTTGGCGTACCTTTGCAAGTAAAAGGTGCAGGTAAAATCACTTACAAGTGCACCCACCTACTTTCACTTACAAGTGCATGTAATTTTGTCTTGTTAACTGTAACACCCCACTTTTTCTAACTCTTAATTACAAATCTAAACCACAATTTACATAAACTAAGCAGCGGATAAACAACTAAAAAGATAACTAGTGGGAATGTCACCGCCACAACCACCACTCCGTGGTGATTGCACAGGCTAAGGGTAGAACTAGAAACAAAGATTTAATAACTAACATCCATCATAATAGCTGAAAGTGGGAAAAAGACACCCCAATGTCTACATCATCAAACGTCCATCCATAACATAAATCTAAAATCCGAAAAATAAAGTCTTAATCAAAAACATAAAGAGAGTTTAGACTTCTATAACTACTAGACTAGTCTAACTCGTTCACTTCTCAACGCTGGGCCCACCTGAAAGGGGTTTTACAAACAACACATAGACAAATAGGAAAACACCCGTTAGCACGAAGCTAGTATAACCATAATCAACCATGTAAAGTACTATAGAGTATACTTTGGAAAACATTTGATAACAATCATAATCAACAAACTAATCTCATAAGAAACTATGATACATCACATACTTTCTATATGCTTGCAACCTATAATATCAATAGGCATGCTACAATACAATGACTTAACAACATAAAGATATTTCAACACATACACATCACTACAACATTATAAAAACGAACTCATGCTTACAAGCAATTACATACTGTTAAACAATGCGAAGACTATCATCATGCTTTCAAGTTCTCATCATACAAATTGGATATACAAGACATTTAAAATGTAACTAAACAATCATGCTCGATATACAATCTTGAATCATCATTCTCATTATACAATCTCATGCATTACTCTACTCAAATGCAATCTCGTGCAATACTATACTCATATGCAATCTCGTGCAAAACTATACTCATATGCAATCTCGTGCAATACTACACTCATATGCAATCTCGTGAAATACTATAAATATACTCATACACTTGTTTGTAAAATAGTATACATTCTATGGAGGTCTCATTGAGTCATAAATGACTTGTTTTCTTTCTTTCTTTTCTTAGAGTCACAATGACTCATTTCTTTCTTTCTTAGAGTCACAATGACTCACTCTTTCTCTTTAAATAGACGAGGTAGGAACTTCACCATAGTGTGAATGAACCTATCCGGGCACGGCGTTTAGCCGACCTAATACTCTGCTCGTCCACCGAACCACTCTCTTAGTTCTATGCTCAAACTCTGTGGAATCAGGTATCGAGCTATCAGCGTGCACACCCCCTGACCAGGATTCCAAGCCTAGCGAGCAGTTTCTAACCTCGTAACGTGAGAATACACCGTGTTACATATACTAGGACCGCAATGTTCATAAAATCATCCGAGAGGACATAGTTCAAACGGGGTCCTCCAAAACCTCACCGATATAGATAGTACATAAATATATCTCTCATGCATCAATCTCATGCATGCAACATCTCAACAACTTCTCAATGCATCAAATAATGATATATCGCATGCTTATGGATTTTGAAAGTAATACTTGGGCTCACGTTGGCCACTTATGCACTTTTGAAATATGATATACTTGAGATGCAAAAATACTCTACAACATGCTCCAAAACCATATATAAAGATCATAAAATTCTCAAGAATACAATATCATGCTCGGTTTGCAACATAACAAATTCTATATATTTATATCAACAAAATATGCTTCAAATCTCATTGATCAAACAACACATTCTAGTCATGCTTTCTTAATAAGTCATATTTTCAAAATGATCATACTTCTCTACTCAATACAAAAATAACATCAGACACCAAGCAAAGCATTTCTCATACACAGTGAACTTCATAATATATACTGTGAAGCAATTCTTCAATAAAACCATCATAACATGCCCATTTTTTTTTTATCAAATTCAACAAAATCAAAGCCAAAACGTGCGTCGAGACAGCCCCGAGATACCGAGCCACAAGGGCCCGTGACACCCAGCCCGAAACGACACGTAGCTGAGCCACAAGGGCTTGGCCACTGCACAAAATCATCTCAGAACAATACTCAGGGACCTGGGGCGGGACTCCTCATGAGCCGCCCCATGAAGGCCGTAGCATGACCGGGCCTAGGCAACGGCCCTCTCCTAGGGCCGTGCCCTAGGCCCGATTGGCCCCGGCTCTAGTCAGCGCCCCCCCTGATGGGCCGCGGCTAGGGCCGTTACTCTGATCACAGTGTGCACCAGATAGGTTATTTCATCTGCAAAACACATTTCAAGCATGTCCAAAACATCCAAAACATTATCAACACATCAAAGACAAATACTAGATCACTTCCAAGCTCCAACACAACAAAAATCCACCATTTCTACTCATTTCTACTCAAAATAATAGGCTTCACAGAGCTAAATATTAAAGAGAGAGTCCATGGGGTTATACCTTTGTTGCATCTTCTTCTTGTATGGATCCCCTCTTCCTCTCTACTTAGCTAGCTCCTCCTACACTTCCTAAACTCCTCCAACAAACCATACAACAACACATAAGGGAGGAAACCTCAGAGATTCAAGGCAAAGAGATGAAGAACATAAGAAGGAAGATGAATGGAAGGCTAAGGAACTTACTGTGTTTTTGTTTTCTCCTTCAACAGAGAGCTCAATGAGAGGCAAAGAAATGGGATCAGGAGACAACATTGGAAAAGTGAGGCTTTTATAAGGTCCAAAACCCTAAGTTGATCATCAATGATTGGTTGAGGGCAAAGGAGTAATTTTCATAGGCTAGAAGATGTGTATATATATATATATATATATATATATATATATATATATATATATATATATATGTGTGTGTGTGTGTGTGTGTGTGTGTGTGTGTGTGTGTGTGTGTGTGTGTGTGTGTGTGTGTGTGTGTGTGTGTGTGTTTTTTTTAAATAAGTACTTTAAAGTATATCAAGGCAAGATTATATTGGAATTGTTCATGCATAGATAATTGAATGTTGAATTTGCATATTTAAATTAATTCTAAGTTTACAAACGCAAAATAATATAGTCAAGATTGATTATATTTGTCAATAAAATAATTGGGCATGGTTGAAACCAAATACGGGACATAAGGGAGAGCAAATAAAAATTAGGGCATAAAATATTAAATATATACTAATATTGAAGACCTAACTGCGGATTGTCAAACAAGGACATTGCGAGGTAGTTTTCCACTTCAATTTGTTGTGTGATTTGAATACTCTTTTGTCATTAAATCCCCCAAGTAGTTAACATGATTGGCTTAATTATATATTTTTTTATTTTTCTAAAACTATTATTATTATTATTATTATTATTATTATTATTATTATTATTATTATTATTATTATTATTATTATTATTATTATTATTATTATTATTATTATTATTATTATTAGAGTTAATACCATATGAGGTCCTCCGAGTATAGTGGTTTTGCCACGTTTAGTCCTAAACTTTCAAATTGACCATTTGTGGTCCTTCGACTTTCAAATTTAACCATTCGTGGTCCAAGTTAACCACCCATGGTCCTTAAACTATTAAATTTTAACCAACCATGGTCCTTTCAAGAGGACCATAGCTGGTTAAATTTCGAAACTTGAAGGACCATGGGTGGTTAACTTGGACCGCGAATGGTTAAATTTGAAAGTTGAAGGACCACAGATGGTCAATTTGAAAGTTTGGGACTAAATGTGGCAAAACCACTATACTCAGAGGACTTCATATGGTATTAACTCTTATATTATTATTATTATTATTATTATTATTATTATTATTATTATTATTATTATTATTATTGTTGTTGTTGTTGTTGTTGTTGTTGTTGTTGTTGTTATTGTTGTTAATCTAAACATCTAATTTTTTCAAATATCTTTTTACCAACCGTTGATATATTTCGCTGGTCAAATTCGCTAATATAATCCGCTAACGCTAACCGATAACTGCTGATTGTCAAATAAAGACATTGAAAGATAGTTCTCACTTTAATTTGTTGTGTGATTTGAATACTCTCTTTGTCAACAAATTCCTCAAGTAGTTAACATGATTGGCTTTATTAATTATATTTTTAAAATTTTTTTCATGGTATTAATAAAATACTTGGTAAATAAATATATAGCATTATTTTGTATTATAACTTTGATATTTAATTAAAAAAATAGTGCACAAAAAAGATAATAGACATTGTAGTGAATATAATCAAATTGATGAATTTGAATGTAAAAATTTTTTACATTGGAGAAAAATAAAGACAATATAACTAATACAATTATTTCTCTTAATTTTTTTTTGAAAATAATTATTTCTCTTAATTAATTTAGTGATAATTAATAATATATTTTTTTTTAAAATAAAGACATTGTAGGGACAATGTAGCGAATATAATCAATTGATAAATTTGAATGTAAAGAATTTTTATATTGGAGAAAAATAAAGACAATATAACTAATGAAATTATTTCTCTTATTTAATTTATTAATATATAATGAATAATTTTTTTTGAATAAAGACATTGTAAACACATAATTCTATATTAAAGAAATGTATATGTATTATTTTTTGTTGTAGCTACTAAATTATTATTTAATTTAATAAGAGTAGTAAAATAGAATACTAATTATGCCAAATTTGATTGGGATGAGGTTCGAACCTAAGACCTTTCTTATTGATAATAAGTTAACGGTGAACTAACAGAAATTAACGGAAAAGATAATATTTAACGGAAAAGTTAACGGATAATCATATTCATTAAGGATAACTTAGGAAATTTTAAGGAAAAATTAGAATCTGATCAATCCGAGCCATTCATTTGATTAAAAAATTTGACCGCCATTTTTTCTACCCATTATAGGCCTAACTCTCTTGGGCTCTTATTAGTATAGTAGATTATTAGTATAGTAGATATATATATATATATATATATATATATATATATATATATATATATATATATATATATATATATATATAGCTCAAATGCGGACAGTGCTTCCCATGCGGCTGATGCGGATTCACCATTAGTTATGTAAAAATTCACCACATAGTGTTCGGAAATGCATCACAATGAAATGCGCCAATGCACCACACCTAATAGTGCATTTCTGACTACTGTGTTATGCATTTATGTGTACCTAATAGTGAGTGACCGCACGGTCGCACTAGAAGCAATATATATATATATATATATATATATATATAATAATAATAATAATAATAATTTTAATAAAAGCCAATAATATTAGGTCCTTAACTGGAAAAAAAAATGTCGGTAGCATTGTTTCTTATCATGAATAGTTCATATATTATATATATTGGCAAGCTGCCTAACACCCAAAAAAAAAAAAAGAAAAAAAGAAAGAAAAAAAAGACTTTCATCTTTCTTTCTTGCATATATACCTTTTCTTGGAGTCATGTGGTTTGTTTAGATGCTGCTTAATTTAGTACGGAGTACATGTTTTATTACATATGTACCTCAATAATAATATTCTTTGATTTGTAAAGGGAAAAATCACTAATTTTGTTATTTAATACTCCGTAGTCCGTATATTATTAATCCATAGAATAGCCATAATACTTGCTTTGAATCCCTTTGATTGATACACAATTGATATATCAAGAAAAAGGATTCCAAAAGTCGTGAGGTTTGCGTAATTTGGTCCTTCAACAAAACGCATGTGCAATTGCAACGTTGAATAAACGTATTAGTAATTCCGTAATCTATCGATGATTTGACAATCACCTAACATGTGATTTTACACCATTATCGATTACTAGAAACTTATATGTTTACCTTTAAAAATATATGTCAATTGCGTAAATTTTACTTGTTCAATATTATAATTGCTCAATAGTTTAATTGCACAAAGTTGATAAGTAGAATCAACTATTTAAGATGTTTTATAATAAAAGAATAGAATAGGCAATGAAAGACTAGTTTTATGTTTATGTAGCAATGGGTTAGTGATAGTGAGTTACTTTAAGTTTTTACTTTTATATAATTATTATTAAAATATTTCATAGTTCACTAATTTCTAACTTATACGAAATCAAAATCCTTCTTCATGAACTACAAACGATTTCTGTTGGGCGGCAATTAACTTATTAGATAGTCAAGTATAACATTCTACCATCGAAGCATGACACTGACTGTTATATACAAGTATAAGGAAATAAAATTAGTTCTTTGCTAGCTACTAGCTATAATTTTTGACCGTATGTAATCATAAACGCTGCATACTGAAAGTTATTATAAAGCATGTTGTACAATCAAGATTGTTACGAAAATTTTAATATAGCACTTTCCTATCTTGTTATGTACTCGTTTTAACATAAACCTTACCAATTTTGCAAAATATAAATCCATCAGAGAGAGAGAGAGATTCTCCAAAAGGATACAAATAGATTGTGGGTAGATGATGGAAGAGATGTTAGTGGTGGGCATAAATTAAAAAAGATGTATGTAGGTGGCATTGGCATATATGGAACATTATATTGATGTTAGATGGCATAGAGAGGAGAGGAGAGGTATTCTCTTTGTGCCCCCACATTGATGTGATGAGATGCAATATTATTGTCAATCTCATGAATGGTCAATGTGAGTGTGAAAGGCATCCCAATCCCAGCTACAATTGGGACCCTATCCTAGTCTAGGGCACCCTCTCTACTTTGGCCTTGTATTGCTGGTTGTTCTATTGGCAAACATTATTTGGTGTGATTTTTTTTTTTTTTTTTTTTTTTGTAATGTCATTTTAAGTATTTTCAATCACACTTCTTTAATTTTCTAAATTGAATTTTCCCACCTTTATTTTGTATTATATTCCTGTATTGCCACTGAAGTGATACGGAGTACTTTTGGTTTGAGCTTGATATGCGTAACTTACAATGGGGTTAAAGTACGATATACGGCATCAATAATAAGACTGTTTTTAATTTTTATACTTGTATAATTTCTACCCTTTCAAGCTGACATGGCTTTTAAGAAAAAAAAAAATTACGGAGTATTATAAAAGCCAAGTTGGCTTGCAAACTTTGCAAGTTTGCAAATTGAGTGGCAGCCTTTTGTCAGTTTTTTATTTTTTAATTATTATTATATTATTATTTTGTTATTATATTATATTACTCCATATAATGTAATGTAAAACTATTGATTTTTTTTTTTTTAAAGTGTGAGAGTATTGCATAGATGTAAAGAAAATAGTGAATGAATTGTAAATTTATGGGGAGTTTGGTTGGAATGAGGGAATTAGGTGAGAAAGAAATTAATTTCATGGGAGATGAATAATGTGAGAATAAAGTAGTAATTCCACTGGCACCTGGGGAGTTTTTTTTTTTTTTTTTTTTTTTTTTTTTTTTTTTTAACAAGTGGCTTGTGGTTCACTGGTATTCGGTTGCTCCCCTAAGTGGGAGGTATAAGGTTTGAACCTTAGTTAAGGCAAATAGTGTGTATATAGGGTATCCCCCTTTCTTATAATAAAAAATAAATATAAAGTAGTAATTTAAATTCCAGTCTTTGTTTTGCAGAAATAGAATTACTGAGAATTTCAATTCTAATGTTTTGTATGCATTGGAATTGAAGGAGAAAAACATTAGAATTGAAGGGGAATAAATAGTATAAAGTCCAAAATGCCATACTTATTATTATTATTATTATTATTATTATTATTATTATTATTATTATTATTATTATTATTATTATTATTATTATTATTATTAATTCTAAATGACCAAATTCAAATTTTGCTTTTGAAAATTTATGTAAAACGATGTATAAATGAACCACAGAATTGCATAATGAAAGCGATAAAATAGATAAAGGAGTTTCAAGAAAACATATTTGATTGAAGTTGGCCTACTAATAGTCTGTGTTGAGAGTAGAAGAATAAGACACGCTATAATCGAAAGACATAGGTCAAACATCAATTTTAGGTTAAAAAGAGATAGTGGTAATTTTGTCTCAAAGTTACTTTTTTTTTTCTTCTTAAAATCCATGTAATTGAAATACCAAGGGGGCTTAGGATTCTAATTCTATGAAAATGAGGGAATTTCAATTCCGCGGAATTGCAATTCCCTCCAACCAAACGAAGGAATTTGCTTGCCTTTGGAATTATGTGAAAACTACGTGGAAATGGAATTGTAATTCCCTCTAACCAAAGCCCCGTTAGTGATTTGGAGGTAGGACTCACTTTTGAAATTGAAAAAAAAAATTATGGATAAAGATAACCTATGTAAAAAGGTGATTAAATTTAAGAAAAGTCATTGTTGTTAAACATAATATATATAAATAATAGACATATTGTTTGATTATCCATTAAAAAGTATTTAATATACACCACACGTGATTTTGTAAAGAGGTGCGTTGAACATAATATACATAAATAATAAATGTGTAGAGTCTCAGTAGATTGTTAATTAATTGAGACAAAACATATTCTTAAATTCTTGTAGAGTATGCATTCTTTGACATCTAACGATCAAAACCACAACTTTATAGTCAACTTGAAAACCAAAAGATGAGGTATTAGTGAGGGATTGAATTCATTGTATTTTATAAAATGAGAATTTTTAACTTGTGATAAACTTAGGCAGTAAAGATTAGTATTGTTGTAGATATTTATGATCAAAATTAAAAATCATATCCTAATAATTTTTATATTAAAATAAATTAATTTTTTATACAATTCTGATGACCATTGGTAAATCAGTAAAAATTTAATCATTTTTTTTTGTTAAAAGTGACATTATTATAATTGGCTTACTAATTATGTGAAAGAGTAATTAAATAGTTATGCTATGAAGTTATAAAATACAAACTCATAGGTTTTTATTATATATATGATTGAGACTTCAATTATTGATATACATAAATTCTTCTTCTTGTAAGCTCTCATAGATATTTTCAAACACTAATTTTTTCTGTGTAAGATTTATTTGATAATGAAAATTTTTACTTTTTTATTGCAGATATAATATGTCAACTTAGAATAAAATGTACATTCTAATTGAAACAATATATATACTTTTGGAATATAAAATTAAATTATTTTGTGCTACTACAAATAATTTTTGATTTAAACAAAGAGAAGATAATGTATTCATAAGATCATTATAGTATAACATTCTTATTCTTTTAAGATGACAATTCAAAAAATAATATTTTTCACATTTTATAATGGATGAAAAGAAAAAATCAAATTCAGTAAATACTATTATATTTTAATTATTACAACAAATGATAAAAGAGTTGCAAAACATAGAAAAAGAAGTACACTAATTATATTTAATAATAATATAAAAACAAAATATCCATTATTATGATTGTTGTTGTATGTTGTTGTTGTTATTTAAATGTTAAAAATATGGTAACTTTTAAAATATTTAGTCATTGTACAAGGAATAAATTAAAATGACCAACTATGTACGTACCATGTAATGTAATGACATTCCAGTTCCAATCCTGGTGATGGGAGCTTATATTTTTGGGCTAAAAATATTTAAGAAAGTATATAACAAATACTACCTTGTGCATTCAAAAAAAAAAAAAAAAAAAAGAAGTACTACCTTGTAAAAAATTATGAGTATTTAAAAAATATTAAAACGTATTAATTATCAATACACATAATTATACTAATATATTTTATATTTCCATTAGAGTCTTAATAAACATTTTCCATTATATAATTTAGTAGATATGATGAGAACTTATTGTATTGTATTTACTGAACTTAATTACAATGAGATAAGATGATGTGAATATATACAATAGAGAGTCACAGTGTGACAATGATAAGAAGTAGAGAGTCACAGTGTGACAAGGATAAGAAGTTCTAAACAGACTCATATACATAGAGTCTTAATACTGTCCCTTAAGCACAGTGTATACTAGTAACCTGTAGCTTGGCCCTTAAGGAAGAAAATCTAGGTCCAGGCAGAGCTTTGGTGAAGATATCGACAAGTTGATCCTTTGTGGAGATGAAGTTGACTTGGATATCGCCCGAAGCTACTCGATCACGAACAAAATGATAATCAATCTCCACATGCTTGGTGCGCGCATGAAAGATTGGATTGGCACTCATATATGTAGCTCCTAGATTATCACACCATAATTTTGGAATGGAAATACCCGGAATCTGTATCTCACGCAGTAATGACATAATCCATAGAACCTCAGCACAAACATCTGCAAGAGCTTTGTATTCAGCCTCAGTGGATGACCTGACAACAGTTCTCTGTTTCTTGCAAACCCATGATATAAGATTACTCCCCAAGAAAACAGCAAAACCACTCATGGATTTTTGATCGTCAGGACAACCAGCCCAATCAGAATCAGAGAAACCATGAATGTCTCTAGATGAGCACCGTCGTATGCGTAAACCATGATCAACTGTTCCCTTAACATACCTGAGTACCCGTTTGAGCTGCTCCCAGTGTGATATGGTGGGAGCATGCATATGCTGGCATAACTGATTAACTGCAAATGATAGGTCAGGTCGTGTGACAGTGAGATATTGCAGTGCTCCAGCTAGACTCCTGTACTGTGTGGGATCATCATATAGATCTGAATTGATGGAGACAGTTTTCGAAACAGAGATAGGTGTAGAAAGGGGTTTGCATTCAGACATTCCACCCCATTTTAAAATATCATTCATATACCGTTGTTGAGATAAAATAATCACATTGTCACTCTTAACTGTTTCAATACCCAGAAAGAAATTTGGTTCACCAAGATCTCTGATTTTGAATGTAGCAGACAGTTTGGACAAGAGCTGAGACATAATACCCTGAACACTTCCCATTACAAGAATGTCATCCACGTACACCAAAAGATAAACCAAAGCAGAGCCTTTAGAGTAATAGAACAGAGATACATCTGTCTTGGATGCTTGAAAGTCAACTGATAGTAAGAACGTATGTAGTCGATTAAACCAAGCTCTGGGATCTTGTTTTAATCCATACAGAGATCTTTTTAACAAACAAACATGATTCGGGAAGTTAGCATCAATATAACCAGGGGGTTGCTTCATATAAACTGTTTCAGCCAGATTACCATTTAGAAAAGCATTATGAACAGCTAGCTGTTTGATAGACTACCCAGATGATAAAGCTAGAGATAGAAGGAGTCTTACAGTCGTAGGCTTTACCACTGGACTAAAAGTGTCGAAGAAGTCCTGACATGGAACCTGATTAAAACCTTTCGCAACCAGCCTGGCTTTATGCTTTTCAATAGCACCATCAGCCTTTCTCTTCGTACGAAACACCCATTTATAGCCAATAATATTCATACCTGCAGTGGGTGGAACTAAAGACCATGTGTGGTTATGCAGGAGAGCATTGAATTCTTAGTCCATGGCTTCACGCCACTCAGGATATTTGACAGCTTGAGAGTGACATGTGGGTTCCATGGGATGCACCTGAGCTGCTAGAGCAAAAAGAGGAGCATCTGCGTTGCTGCGAGTGGCCATAGAGTGAGTACGGACATTGGGCCTGATGGACCGCCCACGTGGACGGCCTCGCCGGCGAGCAACAGGCTCCACAGGATCACCCGACGGGGCAGCCTGTCCGGGATCCACGGCTGGTTCGAATGAAACAGGTAGCGGCGGTTCTGGCTGCTCATCATTGGACACGGCAGGAATAGGTGTGCTATGACTGAGAACAGATTCCGCCCAAGGTCCAGAAAACGGAGTAGATAAATCCTGCAAAGAAGTTTTAGTAGCAAAGCGGAAAACTTCTTCATCAAATCTGACATGCCTGCATGTGTAAATCTTATTAGTATGTAAGTTCATGCATCTGTACCCCCTAAATGACTCAGGATAACCTAGGAAGACACATGGAGAAGACCTGTATGACATCTTATGACGACTATATGGGCGAAGATGTGGGTAGCATAAACACCCAAAGACACTAAGAAAAAGATAGGAAGGGGGGGATTTATGTAACAGGAGATGAGGACTGGAGTTATTGAATACAGAAGATGGCATTCTGTTAATTAAATAGACAGCAATCTCAAAGGAAAAATCCCAAAATTTCAAAGGAATAGAGGCATGAGCTAGAAGAGCCAAACCAGTTTCAACAATGTGACGATGTTTTCGTTCAACACGACCATTCTGTTCATGTGTATAGGCACAGGATTGTCTATGTTTAATTCCTAATTGAACAAACGAAGAATGCAACTTTTTGTACTCAGCACCTAAATCAGACTGAATGGCCTTTATTTTGCAATTAAAGGACCGTTCAACAAGAGTACGAAATTTATCAAAGATGACATAGAGATCAGACTTTAATTTCATAGGGTAGAACCATGTATAACGGGAATAGTCATCCACAAAGATCACAAAGTAACGGAAGCCAGATGTAGATAAAGTGGGCGCATGACCCCAAATGTCTGTGTAAATAAGATTTAGTACATGAGAACTAGAGGAAGCAACACGAGGGAGGGGAAAACGGGCAGATTTGCCTAATTGACACGCATTGCATAAAGAATTAATACAACAAATATTATCATGAGATCCACTAACTAAACAAGATCGAAGTATATGGCTAAGAACACGGTTATGAGGATGACCCAGACGATTGTGCCAAGTGGAAGCCAAGGCACGAGCGGAAAGAAACGCTGACGGAGACGAACTAGGTAATGGAAGTGTGTATACTCCCCGAGAACTATTGCCCTGAACAAGTATTTCCTTGGTATTGATATCCTTCACAACAAAAAAAGAGGGGTGAAACTCAAAAAAGACTTTATTATCGGATGCAAACTTCTGAACAGATAATAAAGAATTAGACAAACGTGGAACGTGAAGTATATCAGACAATGTGAATGATCTAGAAGGGGTATTAAAAGAAGCATGGCCAACATGACTAATAGATAAACACATACCGTCACCGACACGCAAGGTGTCATTGCCAACATATTCTTCTGAGGTGGTCAAAGCAGCAATGTCCGGAGTAACATGATTAGTTGCCCCTGTATCCGAGATCCATGTCTGAGGAGTACCAACATTTGAATTATCATGATATGTTAGATTGGCCTGAGGTGGGGAATCATACCGATTATAGCATACATGAGCCTCGTGACCAGTCCGCCTACATATCTGGCACTGAACCTGATTGCCATCACTGTTGCGTCCGCGACCGCGGCCACCACGCCCACGGCCACCTTGCTGTCTACCGCCACCACCACGATTGGACCCGCCTGCTCGTTGACCGCCGCCACGGTTCTGACCTCCGCGACCTGATCGGTCGCCACTGCGTTGAACAGCAAGAGCCGCTGAAGCACCGCCGTAATCACGGCTGGCGATAAATTCCTGGGCGCCGAGGAAGTCCGCCAACTCCTAGAGCGTGACTGGCTGCCCACGGACGGCAAGAGACGTGGTGAGGGCACGGAATTCCGGTCTCAAGCTGGGAAATACAAAGAGATTCTGATCGTCGAGGGAGACGACGCGGCCGGCGAGGGTGAGCTTCAACAATCACCTGAGCTCGCCCAATGTAATCCGCAACCGACGAATCACCCTGGTCCAGTCCCTGCAACTGGCCGAGTAGGTTTAACGCGCGGGCGCGGGAGGAAGACGACAACGTCTGAACAATGTCCTCCCAAAGGGCACGACTCGTGCGACGTCCGGCGGCGATTGGCATGACCTCGACGGAGCGGGAGGAGACAAGCATGGACAACAATGCTTGATCTTGACGCACCAAACGGCATAGCGGGGTTCAACCGTGGCATGGCGTCGGCGGTGTCGGCATCGGCAGCAAGAAGAACAGCCGGTGAGGGTTTCATACCATCAACAAACCCCATTAGGTCATGCCCGTGAAGAAACGGGACGACTTGCGTACGCTAGAACAAATAATTCTTGTAGGTTAACTTCGTACTGATGAAGTGATGGGCGGTGGATAGCGACACAATTGACGACGAACTTGACGACATAGCAGCATCAGACACGGTCCGTTCGGAGGAATTAACAAATCCGTCAACCATAGGGACGAGAGACAAAGAAAAAACCCTAGCTTACTGATACCAGATGAGAACTGATTGTATTGTATTTACTGAACTTAATTACAATGAGATCAGATGATGTGAATATATACAATAGAGAGTCACAGTGTGACAATGATAAGAAGTAGAGAGTCATAGTGTTACAGACGGTGGAGGCGAAGCTGGGTTTTCCCGGCAACGTTGCTGCTTGCTTTTTTTCATCAGGTGACGCCGGTGATGGGCTGCCGCTCTCCATCTCCGTGCTGCTGTGGCGTCGCAAACAGGGGCGAATGGCGGCGTGTCTCGTTGTTCCTCAAGTTCCGGCGAGTTGCTGGACTCTTCGACGATTTTGGCGTTGGCTGATTAAATGAAGAAGATGATGATGGAAATAAAAACATGGGCCGGGTCAGGCCCATTTTAGGCAGACCTGGTCCAGTTTTGTTTTTTAAAAAAAAAAAAAAAAAAAAAAAATCCTTGGGGCCTGTTTCAGTTTTTCATCATTATATTTAGACTTCATTTAGCCAATTGATCAAATTAATTACTCTTTCAGTTATTATTAAATTATCATTCAAATTTGGGCAAATATTAAGTTTTAAATTTGCTATTTGAATTTTAATTTAATATTAAAGTGTATATATTGAATTGTCTCAAATTTTACAATTTATTTAGCATATATGGGTTAATAATATATTAATATGCAGATCCAAACATGCTACGTATATTCATAAATTATTGTTATAATTATACATTCTTAATAGCATGTATTAAAGTTGGATTTAGCATATTATTAACTAATAAATTCATTATTAAAATATCACTCAATTTGGGATCCTTAGGTCAATTTGAAGCATTATGGCCTATTAATGTAGCTTGTTTTGGTTTCCCCTTAATTTTGAGCTCATTTTAGTTTTATGTGTCTCTAGGACTTTAGAACCTATTTTGAACAAGCTATTTGGGACCTATCTTGGGTCATTAAAGTATGGATCCTACCATTTTAATTGATATTTTAATAATAATTATAGCTCCTTATAACATGTTTATTAAGTTTTAATTATTACTAACTACTATATTTTAGTATTCATTGTTGTTAATAATATTAAGTTTTGGGTCTACTTCAGTACTAGACCATTTTCCATCCATGTTATAATT
Organism: Ipomoea nil; assembly: GCF_001879475.1. Taxonomy (NCBI): domain Eukaryota; kingdom Viridiplantae; phylum Streptophyta; class Magnoliopsida; order Solanales; family Convolvulaceae; genus Ipomoea; species Ipomoea nil. The sequence continues at coordinate 1,914,327 of NW_017619805.1, read as the reverse complement.
TTTTTTTTTTTTGAAAAAAGGTTCATCTTATTTATTAACAAAACGGGAACCGACCAGAGTCTTGCCAAGGCCCAAAAGTGACCAAGGCACAAGAAAAGAAAGGACAAGGCCCAAAAGTGACCAAGTCAACAAATAAAACAAGAAGGACAAGGCCCAAAAGTGGCCAAGTCTACAAATAAAGCAAGAAGGCCTAAAGGCAAACAAGTAAAGGAGAAACTCTAAACTACAAAGTGGGCCCAACACCCATACTGCAAACAACCTGGTACTGAGTGAAAGCTAGGCAATTCCCGGGCGTCATGCCCTACACGCAGGGTGGGAACGATGCTCCAACAAACTACGACGAACCAATTCCACCCTCAAGCGTCAGGTCGGTCCCCCGCGGTACAGAGCTCTGCATTTTTATCCGAGGGGACCTATATGACCATCCACAGAAGCAATGAAATCAGCTGCCAAACCCAAACCACCCCTCATGCGTTGGACAGATCCCTGCCGGTACAGATCTCTGCATTTTTATCCGAAGGGACCGTGAATAGTCCGCAACATGAGCAATGGTACTCACCTCCACCCACCCTTGGAACCCAGGCCACCCCCGTACGTACAGAGCTCTGCATTTTTATCGCAGAGGGCTTCAACGGCCCAAGGTCCCAAGCAATGGCTCCCTAACCACTGGTGCCAACATATATACCACCCTCAAGCGTCAAGCCAGCTCCCACGGTACATCGTACTATATTTGACCCGGGGAGCCTATATAGCCATCCACAAAAGCAATAACATATATGCTAAGTACCAGAACCCACCTCACACCCTCCCAACCCTTAATATAAACAGCTAGCCTTAATTCACCAAACACCATAAACGCAGATATATATATACAAACAAGACTAAAGGAGCGCTCCCACCTCAGAGTGTACGCTATGCATGAAACCAACGAATACATCCAGCAAACACACAGTGTAACACCCCTGATTTTCAAGACATTTAAAACTTAATAATAAAGGTAACATCTCATTAAATCCCAAAGCGTAACATAAGTGTACGGGGTGCTATGCCACACCTGGGCTGGAGAACCCAGGTGCACAGGCTGTCTAACTACTATCCTCCGAAATATAAATGCATAACATGGCACGCAGGCCGAAAGGGAAACTATACTACTTCTACGCTCCAGTTCTAGCGCGCTCCAGTGCTCTAATCCTCTGTGCCTGAAAGCCAAATATATCTGTTCAGCGAGAGATGCTGGTAACCCACTCCAACGCGTTGAAATACAATACATATAGCAATATATATATATAGATATACGAAAACCATTTTGAGCATGAGACTATATCCTACGAACTCTAGCTTTAAAACCGGGAATGACTCGACAGATAAGGTCAGACACAAGCAACAGTTATAACGAGCATATGCAGTTCACAACAGATAAGGCAGGTAAGGCAGAGCATAAACAATGATCATAACCCAACATGAACAATCCCCAATATAAATCCCATAGTCACATCCCCCAAGACACTCATAATCATAACTCGTCCATATCACAACACATAACGCACGTTGTTGGCGCCACAGGACCACTCGCATGCCCATACATGCGGGTCAGCGCATATAGCTCTGACACGGCCCCACAGCACCATGCCCCGTATCGCAACACGGGGAGGCCGATCGCAACCGACCGATGAACCGCAGCTCATCATAATGTTTGATCGCAACCAAACAGTGGACCGCAGCCCAAGAGAGTATGTCATCTGACTGTAGCCAGGAATTCCCATCTGACTACAGCCAGCCTCTGAACCGCAGCTCAGGAAAGATGTCACCTGATTGCAGCCAGGAATTCCCATCTGACTACAACCAGCTTCTGGACCGCAGCCCAGGATACCGTCATCCGACTACAGCCAGGAATTCCCATCTGACCATAGCCGACTTCTGAACCGCAGCTCAGGATAACCAATCCGATCGCAACCGAATTGGGGTAGCACACACATAACACATAGCAAGCACATGCAACCCACATTACACATTAGGAAGGGGGAGAAAACGTATAACAAAACCTATGCGTGATCCATCACTTACTAAGAATAGTCCTAAGGGGTTCATACTTCTTCCACCTAGGTCCACGGGATACCAATTCGACTAGCATGCAATATAATAGACTCATAAACCTACGAACGGTACCCGAAACATCAAACTAGACATAGGCACGATAAACGGAGTCCGTTGGGACACCACGGGGAACGGGGAACATCAAACGGGGAAGCCGGGGTCCCGGGTGGGACAATTTTCCAGCGGGTAGCCGGTGGGTGGGGGCCACCCGCCGGCTGCCCGCCGGATTCTACTGTTCCGAGCAGCGGGTCGCCGGCGGGCAGCTGCCCGCCCGCCGGCCACCCGCTGCCGGGCGGTGGTTTTACGGCCATGGGTAGGTGGCGGGTCCCCTACCCCCCACTGACTCTTTTCATCACTTTTCGCCCCGGGAACCGTTGTGGAACCCGAAACCATGCTTAGACACTTTACAACGCAATTAACGACAATTCGTAGACAATTAACGGATCAAATACGAGAAACGATCGGCACATAACCTATCATGCTTTTCTAAACATAATCAACACCCAAACATGCGATTTTCCCACCCGATAATCTAAGAATAAGATCATACGATATAACCTAGGGTTCTAATCACTTTTATATCAACAAGAATACGGTTCGTCTTCTAATTGCAAGATTCGGTAAGAATAACACATAAACATCAAGAGCATTACACAATTATCAAGAACGACGCATAATCATCAAGAACTCCACATAATTATCAAGAATGTCATAGTTATCAAGAATCTCCCAATATCAAGATCATCAAGATCCCTCATGGGATCATCACATCAAACATCAATAATAATCATCATATCTCGCCAATACACAATAATATGGGGGAAACCCTAAGGGGGAATTATAACTATGAAAATAGGTTTTGTTGAGACATGGGTTACCTCTTAGCCTTAATTAATTCCTTGGCTATGAAGGATCTTTCTTTAAGCTTTCTTGCTTTCTTGATTTCTTCTAAGGGAATTCTTGGAGCTCTCCTGGGGTGATGGGGCGTCTAGGCGTGTGGGGGGTTCCGGGTGTCTCCTAAGTTCCCTATTTATATATTTAAGATTCCTAATTAGGGCCTGAATGGTATGGGTTTACTAATTCTATTCCTTATAGGACTCAGGGACTTGCTTTAGGGATAAGGGTCCATATTAATTAAAGCGGATCCTAATCACAATCTGAATAGTAAAAGGTTTACTACCTTTATTCCTAATAGGCTTAAGCCTCTAATTTAGGCAAGGGTCCACGGTTCACGGTGGACCCTGTTAATTAATTAAAGGGGAACTTAACATAATTAATCATATTTAATTATTATTAGCGGGATTATTTAAATAATTAATCCAGGATTAAAGGCCGTAACACGGGGTGTTACACACAGTAACACGCAGAAACAGGATAAGCATTGAGAACACAAAGCAGAAAGAGAAACCCGATACCAGAATCCCTTTATGCCCCATGCAAACAAGCTATACATGCAAAAAAAAAAAAAAAAACTAGCCACAAAATAAAATAATAAAAGAAGAGAAAATAAAACGAAAGAGAAATAAAGGAGAGCACCGCCCTCAAGGCGGGTCCGCAAAGTCGAAGAAAACATAGGGCACGTCATCATGGATGAGGAGAGCGCGCACCCTAGGTGGTAAGACAGCAAATGTAATGAAGGCAGTCTCCCCAGGTGTATCAAGGGCCCAATCTGCAAGAGCCTGAGTCGGGAGATTCGCCATGTTATAATTCACTTGGGCCATTGAGGTTTATGTGCCTAATTTGAGTGACTAAAGGCTATAATTATTGTCTTGGCCTGTTTTGAGACATTAAGGAGTTAAGGATTTAATTGTTATTTTGGCCATTAAGAATTACAAACTATTGTTTAAGTTGATTATGTTTTTAATCTATCAATAGTTTTCAGGGCCTTAATAATAATTGTAAGTCTTTAATTTTATGACAAAAGCAATATAGTTGGTATATTGTTTGTATAATGGTAATTTGGTTATTACCTTAACTTCAGTCTCCCTAAGTATCATAATAATCATGGTTAATTATTATGTGGTAAATTAATATTAGTATTTGGCATCCCTTAATTACAGTTTTGCCTTTATTGCAGTTATTATTAATTGACATTATTAATTACTGTTATTAAGTTTAGGGGCTAATCTTATTTTATTACATTTGATAATAATTATCATTTCATGGTAATCTGCTATATTTGGTACATTGGCATGATTACCACTTCATTTTACATGACTATTAATGTTGGTAATTAAGTCCTACCAATAAATTTTTAAATGTACCATTGGACGCTGCATCGAGGCTACTGACACCGACAATGAAGATGGGAGAATTCTGGAGTTTTTCTTCTCTTGTGGATCGTCATCGTTGTTAGCGCAATGGAGAGATGCGGTTTGCATCATTAAGGTTAGCCATTAATTATCTTTTATGGTTATTATTGATAATTAGTGCAACAGTTACAGTTAATCGCTAATTTGGACTAGTCACATCTTTTTTTTAGAAAAATGGAAACATTAAAAAGTGCATTACCATACTTTGATTTGTCATTATTATTAATGTTAATAGTGATTATAATGTTACTTATTGCTATTAATAATTAATTAATGATGACATTAATCTTGCTATGGTATTCAGTTATGCATCTTGAACTGTTTTCAAATAAATTTATGTGACAATATTCCAGTCAGAAAATGGTTTTCTTGACATTAATGTTTTTCGGACTTCAAATTTTTATTAAGTTTTCAAAATTTTATCCGAAAACGTTTATAAATGTTAGCGGTTTCAACCATTGTTTTCCATATTTAGTCTCCTACGTAATGCGATAATATTATTATGGCTATTTATTGCTATTTTAGTTATTTGCAATTTTGCCATTAATAATAATATTATTATTAACTACATTTGGAGAGTGATTTTGAATCAATTTAGTAATCTTGGAAAAACATATTTGCTAGTCAATTGACTATTGCCATTAATTCCATAATTCATTTAGTTCTTTGAATTATGATTGCCCATATTTGGTTAAGTATGAATAAATGAATATTTGGTTTAAATTCATATTCTTTAGTTGGTTCATACTCTTTAGATTGTTTTATGCATTCGATCACATTAAGTGCATAATATTAAGTTTAATTATGCAATTAGGATTTGTGAGATTTTGATTTACAAATGATAGCATATATATCCTTTTGGTTTGAATTTGTAAATTCAGTTATTTCTCATGAATTTGATCTTTATGCATTAAAACATTTTACCATGGACTTACAGTTTAAAAATTTTAAAGTATATATTCAGTACATTATTATTCAAAATGTTGGGTCTCTTTTGGTTTGAACTCATCGGTGTTTGAATATTAAGTTTATACTTTAAAATCTCATATTGTAAATTGCTTTAAGTTATGCAATTTATATGGAATATATGAGTTTAATGTTTAATTTTATACATATTTGTCCTAAGCATAATATTCTGTTTTAAATTATGCAATTTTATTATGCCTTTAGCAACGCATACTTTGAGATGGAATTATATTAATTCCTATTTAAGTTGGACTTACGCATAAACTTTAGTCGCGGTAGTGCCTGAATTTAAGCACGTTTAGTCCGCTATTTTTAGTTCACCATTTAAGCTTTAATCATAGGTGAACCTTACAGTTTTCTGGTGTATACCCTACAGTTTTAGGTTCATACCCCCCAACAGTTATACATTAAGTATATATGAATCGGAGAGACATACTATTTTTAATGGCCATGACTTAAGAACATCTTGAGCCACTAGTCTCCTTAAATTGATACTCTATTTAAGGAATTGGTTTTCAGTGAGACTTAGTCTCTAACCACCTTTCCTTGAGTATATTTAGATTTTTCCATCACAATTTGGTATAATCTGTTTGTCAAGATTTTAAGTATTCCTTGCCAATGTGATTTGATTTCGGTTCATTAAAGAATAGCCAAATCATCTTTAATTTACTGAAGTCTCTTAAGTTTTCAATCTTGGTTAATTAAGGAATAGCTACAACATATTCAGCAACCTAAGATTATTAAGTTTTAATCACATAAAGTTTAGGCAAGAATTTGATAATTGTCTAGTGATCTTATAATTTTAATTTGGTTTGGGAGTAGCCACAGCATCCTTAATCTGTTAAAATTATATATTAAGCGGTTTATTTTGATCACATAAAGTTTTAGACATATCATTTGTGATTAATTGTATGTAATATGATGAAATTTAGCCCACAGGCAATTTTGTTATATTTGTATAATTAATCAGGATGAAATACTGGACTACGGTCATAATTTTGCCCACAGGCAATTATGTATCGGAATGTAGTTTAGTAGTTTTATCGGTGACGATAGAAATAAATCGATTTATTTACTTTATGGTTATTTGCAAATAATTTCCAATTCTATCATGAAGTTTAATTTTATGATGTAAATTTAGGTCATATTTCTTAATTTGCCCACAGGGATTAAGAAACGGAACATGATCTCTTAAGTTTTTTATCATAATGATAGCAATGGATCTTATTGACTAAACCTTTAGCCTACAGGCAGGTTTTATGTCATTTGATTCCTCAACTCATTTGATAATAGTTTCATCATAAATAAAAATTTTCAGTTGGATCTAATTGAGTAAAACTTATACAAATTTTCAGTTGGATCTAATTGAGTAAAACTTTAGCCCACAGACAAGTTTTATGTCACTAGATTCTTTTGGCTCTTTAGTAATTGTGAAAAATATTATCATAAGGGTTTCTTAATTGGATTTAATAGAATTAAAACTTTAGCCCACATGCAAGTTTTATGTCAATAAATCCTTCAACCCATTAGATAATAATTTTATCACAATTCTTAGAAATTATAAATTTAGCTCAATTATAATTCTAAGTTTCATGGTTTGCATTGGCAAAACATATTTTTTCAGTCACTTCCCAAAATTTAGTCACTTCTATTAATTAATCCATAAATCTTGCTCGGTTCTTCGGACTAACTGTAGTAAGTTACGTGATTTGACATACATCTTTTAGATTCCATTAATAATAAAATGTATCTTTTGAGCCAAATTCTAACTTGGTTTTGGAAGGTGTATTTTTATTTTAGTATGTCGAACTATGGTGGGGAATTATATCTTCATTATTTAGTTGGACTTTAATTGGAACTAAAAATTGATTATTTAGTATGTCCAACTAATGGTGGAGAATTGTGTCTTCATTTGTTAGTTGGTCAATAAATCAATTATGAGTATGTATATTATTAAGTTCATTTTATTAATTTCGCTGAAGAATGTTTTAATCAGTGGGAGTGATCATTTAGGAAAAGATCATTAAGTTACTCCACTAAAGATTTTGGATTTAATTATTGTATTCATACATTTCAAATTGGGTTGTATGTAAAACAATAAGTCCAAAAGATTCCACAAGTATTAATCTTGTATTTGTTTATATAAATTCATAAGTTCAAATTATTGAACATTTGGTTGTACAACTTATTTATGAAAATGTTGCAACAATATTAAGGAATTTATTAGAACAAAAGCATTTAACTTGTGGTGCACTGTAATTTAATAAATTCTTCAGCGATTAATAGAGTCTTTAGTTTCTTCAAAATTAATCATGGGCCATTTTAGTTTGTAGGGCTCAAAACAATTTTGTGGGACATATAAGTAAGACTCATTATGTTCAGTTCATTTAAAATGAACATTGAAGTTATTTGGGAAGTTATGGTGTATGTTTGAGATTCCAAATTTATGGACTTAGACCTTTGGTTTATTGTCTAAGTTATTGGAATGCTTTTGTGACTTGACTATCTTTTGGCTATTTTTGATGAGTGGGAGTGACAGACGTGTCAACTCCAAGCTCTTAGCTGTTAGAGATAGTACTTAAAGTTAACTTATAAAGAAGTCATGGAATATAGTTAGCATTATGCTAACATTAAGAGATCTCTACTTAAGGCATGCTTATAAAGTTTTAGAGATCATACAGTGTACTCTTTTGTACAATTTGGATGTGTTTTCTCCTTCAGTTGTGCACATAATGTATTTTGAGAAACATCCCTTAAGGTACTGAGAATAAACATAAGGTTTGTTCATAAAGGACCTAATTTGGAGAATTAAAATGCATGTGACCATAATGGATACTACTCTGATTAAATAGAGGACATATCACTATGATTCGTGTGTTTTGTTCTTTGATGAAGGTTGTGCTAGTACTTACACCAAGTGGGAGAATGTAAGATTTTCCCTACTAATATATATTATATATTATAAATTAGGGCCTTAATTAAGTGGTGCAAGTTGACTAGGCTTATTAAGTGGTCTGGTTGGACTTAATAACTAGTAGTTGTTAGTCAACCAAACTCTGTGCCTAATATAATCCTGGATTGATGGGATACAGGATGTTGGATGTTAGCACATTCAGTTACGGTACTCAGACTGCTCAATAGATACCAATACACCATCTAGGGTTCTGAGTTAGGTCTGAGGCAAAACATGGCTAACGGTCTACCGTTAAGAAGCAACACAACATGAACATCAACTATGGCTGGAGATCAACACGGTTACACTTCCGCTATCATACGAGGTCAGGTTTCTCGTATACTATGGTTTATTATAGTTAGATTATTTAGATCTAACAATATCATATATCATCAATTAAAAAAGTCACTTTCTCAAGCATGAAAACTCTTGCTTGAGGGAGTTGAGGCAAATTAATTACTGTCAAATTATATTATTTGATATTCTATCTTATTCTATTAGGATTTCTCTAATTTTCTCTCATCTCTTTGATATTCTACCAGGCCGTCGCCTTCGTGAAGCAAGCGGATCGGAGGCGGCGTCCGATCGTCTTCCCATGCTGCCATCTCCATCGCAGACAGTGTCCGCCTTCACCGTTTTCTCCTCCATCTCCACCGCAACCGATCGTTACTCCCTTATTTTCGCATTGTTGTTTCCCTTTGCTTTGTTTCACTGGTTTAATTTTGTTTGCAGTTTCTATGTTTTTTCCTCTCGTTGTTTTGACCAGTTTCTTCCCCTCGTTTACTTGGCAAGTTCTTATTTCATAAAACTGGTCATGGCGTATGTGAATCTCATCCTGGGTGATAAACATGAAGATGAAAAAGAGACTCCTCTGAACTATGATATGCAGTTCAGTCCGATGGAGATATTTTCAATGGATAGAAGAATGGAAATAGATACTCAGGTGGTGTGCAAGACCATTCAACCAGTGTTACATTATTCTTGGGTACGTTTGACCAAATCATTAAAGAAGCTTTAAGTTCATCCAAAGAATTCAGCTTTAAATTTGTGAAACAGTCTGCGAATCAAGTGTTCTGTAGCATTGGTAGAAAAGTTATTTCTATGTCTGACTTTAAGGAATGTTTCACCATTCCATGATTCTTTATTGTAAACGTTTCAGCCTATAATTAATGAATTAGCTTCTTTATTTTTTTTAAAAAAAAATTACGGTCAAATTAATTACTCCGTAATAAACTACGAATTTGAAAACCCATCATATCAAGTAAAAAGTATCACTTCAAATTGAATTTATGCTCCATAAAAAATCGTATTATAATTTCCTCTTAAAATGGATGCATCAAAATAATATTCCATCCGTCCTATTTTATGTATTTGGTTTGATTAACGAGATTTAAATGAAATTATTTTTAATTCAATTTTTAATAATGATAAGTATAGTATTAGTATATAAAATTTATATATTTAAAAACTTTATTAAAAATATTATTGAACACACAAAAAATAAATTTAAAAATTTTACTAAAGAAAATAAGAAAAAAAAAAGATGATTTGACTAATGAATAGTAAGCATAATAGATAAAATGAGACAGAAAAGTAACAATTTAAAAAGATTTGATGTAGACTATGATGAACCTAATTTATAACAACAATACCAACAATGATTTTTCTAAATTGTTAATAGCAGAAGTTGTTGGTCACGAATGGGTGGCGAGAAGTGTAGAGGGGGAGGGGGGTGAATAGACTTCTCTAACTTTTCAAACTTTTCTTAAGCACACAACACTTTGGTAATTTCAATTCTAAATAACAAGCATAAACAAGTTAAACAACTTAGAGTGTGCACATCGGAATATGTAACGGTAAAGTGTTATGCTTGATTGTGTGGTGCTCAAAGAGAGATTCTAAACATACAACACGTTAGAAACACTTGATATAGATTAAGGATGATGTATGTAAAATTTCACTTGCATGCAAACGTGGGAATTATCAAACCCAGACTGATAAAGATATGCGATAAATCGTAACAGGTTAGTTCACAGTTGATAATAGCATGCACAAAATATAATGAGCAATAAGTAAAGAGAGAGAGAGAGAGATTTATAGTGGTTCGGAGATCGTGTAATTCTCCTACTTCACTCTTCTCCTTTCACTCCAAGGAGGAAATTCACTATTCTTCGATCACCCACATACAATAGTGAATAAGTGTCTACTGACACTTCTCCGAGTGCTTCGCACAAAGCTACACTCCAACAAGGTTTTTCACAAGCTCCTCTTGTTACTCCGCCTTCCCGAGTACTTCGCACCAAGTTGTACTCATACACCACGAGAACTACACACAAAGCTATGCTCTCATAGGGTTTTCACAAGCTCCTCTTGTTATTCTTCCCTTTACAACTGAGTGCTACGCACAAAGCTACACTAAATCCAGGTTTTTCACTCTCTCTAGTTACTCTACCCCCTTTCTACACTCAGTAGAAGTGTTTACAATGAAATACAATGATTTCTCTCTCAGACTTGAATTTTTCTAATGAAGATTTATTTCCCCTTTACTGGCTAAAAATATTGCTTGCTTTTCTCTTTTTAAATCTCTTGTTGTTAGCCGTGGTTCTCCGTTCTTGTCTTCAAGTCTACTTGGACAATTTATAGCCAATGAAAGCTATTTGTCCGTTGATCAACTTTTGATCACGATCGTCCATTTTGAATTGTAGTTGATCAAATAATTGTGTCAACTTGATCTGCAAAGTCATTTCGCCGTCTGTCAGAAGATTTGAATAATCTTGTCGTTGCTCTTCATTAATCTGACAAAAGCTGTGTAGCCTCCAAATTTGAATTAATTTCAGGCTTGACTTTTGTTGAATTATTGATCTGATATGTCAAGTTGATCAAATAATTTATCTGCTGATTCTTACTAGAGTAATAAAGAGATTTCCTTCGTGAATCATCTTCATCGACTTCCTTCGCAAAAATGCGGGTTCCCAAAAAGCTTGTCTAAAGACATCCTGTCTAAAGTTGTAGCATGTCTAAGAATGATGTCATTACTTTTCTGATGATGATGTCATATCCCGTCTAAGGCTTTTGCATCATGTCTAAAACTTTAGCCCGTCTAACTTGTATCATGTCTAAATACTTCTTGTCTAACATCAAAATTGTTTTAAGTGATAATCAAACAATGTATCATTTAATTGCTTTGCAAGTCTCCTTCCAACTCTGCTGGTTAGCCTTTTGATACACCTTTGACGTTAATTCCTTTTGTTTCTTCTCTTCGGCTTCACATGAGTTCCATAACCCATCTAAAGACTTCATGTCTAATGGTGACATCATCACCTGTCTAAAGTGACGTCATCATCCATCTAAAAAATGTCATGTCTAAAAACTTTGCTTGATAACACTTCATGTCTTGGCTTGGCTTGATTTCACTTCCCGTATAACACCATAGCTTGTCTAAGCTTTTAGACAAAAATGCTCTTAATAAAAATCAAACCATAGATCATCAAGTATAATTTAATAAGTCTCTTTCCATCTCATCCATCTCATCCTTTGATGACTTTAACGCTTCACAAATGTGTTAAGCTATGATCCCGCTTACATTTATTTTTTCATCAATAAGGTGTTCACATAGACTTCATGGCAAGGGTGCACCATACTCTGTGAACTAGAATTGACTCAAATAAAATAAAATTGGGGACTACAAAAATACATTTTGGCTCATCAAAACTTTACAATATATTCCTAACAATTTCCCCCTTTTTGATGATGCCGAAACTTATAACCAAGTCATTTGGCTATGTCAAATTTTGAAAAATAATATTTTTGTCTAATTTTATTGCGACTAGCCATTTGACGGGTTTAACACAAATATGACTTAGAGATTTTAATTTTGGACGGTCCTAAACATATATTGAGACTAAGATGTGGGGTTTGGGTATTGATTTTTATTTTCTTATTTTTCTTCCCCCTTTAATTTTTATTTTCTCAATCATACGCATTACATGTAGAGCTAGGTCCAATTTTAAAATCTTGAGACTTAAAGCAAATAAACAAACAAACTAGATAATTTAACATAGATAAGCCGTGAGCTAGCAATTATATTAGTACCAAAAGATAGTTCGAACAAGCTAGCTAAGATTATACACATCAAAAGAGAATAAGAGACTTTATTTTACCTCTTGCCAATCAAAGCATTCACGTGTGCCCTTAACTTCTTGAAGTCATTTTCACCTTCCTTGAGTTGGTATGGTGCGGTGACTTGCTCGGTTACATAATTTCCATATGCCTCTTGGATATTGTCACCCCGCCACACTCCGGCTTGGTACCAAGCAACACATTCTTCGAATGATCTTCAAACTTTTTTCGCACAGCACAACAATTGATAAGCCAGAGATAAACCAAAACTCTTAACTAGATTGTTAGAGTATAGTGCACAACGGAATTAAATAAAGATAAAGTGTGCGTGATATTGTGTGAGTTATATCTCGTGTAGAGCAAGTAAAGAGCAGTAAGTAAAGAAAGCAGTAAAGAACACAAGACAATTATAGTGGTTCGGAGGCGGTGTAATCTTCCTACTCCACTTGATCTTATCTCCAAGAGCAATTCACTATATCCACCACTTCTTGGTTCCAAGATACAATGAATTCTGTGATCTAATGCTTTGATCACCAAGCCCGCACTAATCACACCCAGTGACACCACACTGCTGCTTCGGGTTTCACGTCGCCGCACTACTATCCCAGGATTTCACGACTCCGCGTTACTTTCCTCCCGTCTTCCACACTCCGGTAGAAACGTATCCCGTGATCTAGTGCTTTGATCACAAAGCCCGCACTAATCACGCCCAGTGCCTCCGACACTGCTGCTTCGGATCTCACAACTCCGTGTGACAATCCAGGATTTCACAGCTCTGTGCTACTTTCCTCCCTTTTCTTGTTTTGCTCCAAAACAAGTGTTGTCTTGCTTCCAACTTCGAGACTCGGTAGTTGATCTTCAATGATGCGCTTAGTCTCTTTGATGAAGATGAAACACTCTCTGAAAGATTTCTCTTGAACGCTCTGAGTGTTTTCTCTCTTTGAAAGTATCTAGTAAAGCTCTTGATTTTTATGCTCTGTTTTGCTCTGTTCAAGAACTCTCAGTATATTTTTCTTTGAAGCTCTCTGAGTTCTTTTTCTTTTCTCTCACTTGAAGATTTCTTTTGGTATGCTCTGTACCAAATGAGATTTTTGATCTTTGCTCTTGTTTAGCTCTTTGCTCGTATTTTCTGCTCTTGAGTTTGTTTCTTCAAGTCTTCATATCTTCATCATTTTATAGCTGTTAATGAGAATCTGCCCGTTGGAAAGAGATGATCTCATTTTTGAATTCTTGTATGTTTTGTCAGAGATCTTATCTTATCTTCTGGCAAGGTGTCAGAAGAGATAAGCTAGCCGTTGGTAGAGCTTCAACTTCATGCAAATGAGTTCCCAAACTTCATATGATATTTCTCTGGTTTTCTCATGTTTCTTGAGAAATATCTGGGTCGCAGCTTTGTGTAGAATGGCTTCTCTGATCAGCTCTGAAGTGGTTCTTGTTTCATTGGGATTTAAATACTTCAAAATATTCTTTAATTTAATAGCATACTAGTTAGACTAGTATTTTTCTTACGTCTGGGTGTTTTCAGACTTCAAACTGGTTTTGAACTTCATCCCAATCCCAATTTGAATTTCTCATTTGTAATTGACACCTAATTGCAATTGACTTGTAATTGGCACCCGGCAATAATTTCAATTTCAATTTATGCATTGGCTCCCAACTTGAATTTCCTCCCAATTTGAATTTCACTTTTGTAATTGACACCCGTTCAATTTATGCATTGCTCCCATGTGAAATTGCTTCTCAATTGCCACCTAATTTCCACTTGTAATTAGGTGGCACTGCATCAGACTTAATTAATCTTGGCTTCTCAAATTTTACCTTGTAAAGGTATTAATGATGAGATTTGAACTTGAGCCATTTCACATAATATATCAAGCATCTTCCACTTCATCCGTACAGCTTATTAAGTAAATCTCCAATCATCTTTGATGTATTCCTTTCTTTCCATAGATGCTTGATCTCCAAGTCAAATTCATGCAATCTTCCAATCTTAATTTTCTTCAACGAAAATTCTCCTGGGATATCTTTTTGAGTAGCATTGACGTGATTTTCATATCATTCATCTTCTTCTTTAATTTGTCATTTTCTCCAGACCAATTCTTGATTTTCCGCTTGATATCTTCTTCTTCTTCTATTTTCATGCATCTTCCTCTGTGTTTCTCTTTTGCAATTTAAATAATTTCCCGATCATGGTCTTAGACTCTACTAGACCTACAAAATAAAATTGGGGGTTCTACAAATACATATTTGGCATATCAAAACCATTACACTTTATTCCTAACACCAACTCATGTACCAACTTCATCTTGGTTTCATCATAAATTGATCTTGAAGGTGATGATCTTGGGCATTCTTGTGGAGTCGGTCCTTCTTGACGTGAATTCGAGCTTTGAGCAGTCACGAGGTACTCCATGATCTTTCCTCCTCGACCTCGACCTTGACTCTTTGGCATAGGAGAGACTCCTCGTGGTACTCCTGCAGGTCGAATAAGCTCAACAATTGGACGTTGTGATGATGGTCCAATTAAATGATTTACCAAATGACTTGGAGCTCCTCTAGCCCTTTCCTCCTATTCGGCAGCAGCAACTTCTTGAAAGCCTGCCGCGGCATTGATTTGGCTTTTATGAACTCCAACTAGTAAATCGTTGTTCACACCGGTTTGATGAAGTAAGGCCTTCAATTGATTTTCAACTAGCCGTAGTCTTGACTCACAATCGGTGCCTTTCTTTCCCAATTCAAGGAACATCTTCAAGACTTCACGGTTGTGTTCTTCTTGCTTGTTTGTCATCATGGCCATATCTCCTTTCATTGAGCCTTGGCCGAGAAGAAATGATTCGGTCCTTTCATACAATCCTTTGTGAAAATCATCTAATTTGGTGTCAAGATTACCAATTCGATGATGAACATTTCCAAGCTCTTGAGAAACATCTCCTTTCATTTCTTGAATTTCCCTGCGTACATCCCCGACAATATTTTGCCTTAAAGCTTCAACATCAATAGAATGGGAATGTACCTCGGTGTGTGCCGTAGGTTGTGGTCTCGTCAATGTGGAATCTACCGGCTCCGGTGCATCCACTTGAGGTGTGTTCTCAAGGTGTAATGGCTCGACAATGGTAGGATCAATTGGCTCGGCATAACACAAAAGTAGAGGAGTAGATGGCACAACTTGTGTTACTTCTTCTTGAGCATTCACACGGGTTTCACACACATTTACACCACCAATATTTTCTTCATTCACCAAAGAGGTAGGATTGAGTGTGATTGGATTATCATTCAAACTTCCTTCATGCACTGATTTTGTCACCTCTGTAGCCGTGTGTGGAGAAAGAGCATCAAAGCTAAGATTATCTCCTCCAAAAGTCGAAGGAAATGCATCCAAATCATTTAGGGTTCCACCATTGGCTTCCTTCAAGATTGATGCATTCTCCCGGCGGTCCGTGAACTTCTATTCTCGAAATGTTCATAGCACGAGCAATATCATCACGAGCAAAGCCATCAACTGTCTCAACGGCAACATCGGTAGAATCCTGTGCACCTTCCTTTCTTCGCCTATTGGCAACTTTCCTCATAAAACATTCATTAATCTCCGATAGCCTTGTAGCAATAGAAAGGTATCGTATACCTAGCCATGCAAGAACAAACTCTTCCAACTCAAGTGTATTCGGCCCTATAGACGTAGCAACCGAATGATGATCACTTAATCTCCAAGATCTCTAAAACTTGACACGGTCAAGCTCCTGCAACAAAGTACTATCCGCCCCATAAGTAGGAATATCATCAACACTCCCAACTTTATTTAGAACTCCCACTTCGGTTATATTCGGGTTCAAGGAGTTGATGATGGGTGCGGGTAGGGTGATAAAGGGATGGCTACAATCATCATCATTTGCTCTCCCGATGGTGTTGGATTCTCCCAGACTAGGCTCTCGGATAACAAGGGATTTCTTGGTTAAGGATACTTTGGGTGGGTTTGACGGTTTTCGCTTTCGGGGTGGCTTTTTGTATTGGTTCGGCTGGGGTGGGTGTTCTGAATATGTAGTTTTGGTTTTTGATGGGTCTTGGCTTAGACAGGGCAACATTCTTAGTTTTCGATAACTCTCCAACAACAAAGCCATATCCAAGATCATTAAGAAACCAACCATTAATCAATGGTTTCGCACATCCAACCTGCTCAATCAATTGCCCAAATAGAAAAACTCCCCAATCCACGGCAACAATATTCAAGATAATATGCATCAAATTCAACTTCTCCTTAGTAAAATAATTTCTACTAGCATACTTGCATTCAATAATTTTATGCACAATATCTAGCAACATCTCATACTCAAGCTTTAATAACACCTTCTTGCCGTGATTACAAGTCCCGACCGGTGCGGCATCGTGCCGTATTTCACTCCAAAAAGCATTTAAATCAAATCCATGATTTTCAATTCTTAAACCTTTCTCCAACAAATTAAACTTGCTTCGCAAATCACCTAATCCAATTGATAGTTCTACACCTCCAACAATAGATTTTATAAAGCCATTTTCAACATATACATGCTTATAAAAATCTATAACTTCATTTTTGTAGAAACCATCATACTTGAAAGAGCAAAAATCCAATAAACCACTAGATTCAAGAGAGTTTATGATTTTTACCCCCTAGTCCTTCGATTGAACATGCTTGTTGTAGTCTTCAAAGTCTAAGATCATCCCGCAAATCACCCGAGTGGACTTCCTTGATCCTTCAGCTTCAATTTTATTTGGAGCAACTTCCCTCTTGTATTAGAACACAAATTAGGGATTTTTGAAGTGGGTTTTTCGGTGATGATTTCGGCAGTCCGAAATTTTGGTTTGGGAGGGATGGGTTTTTGTTTGTGAGAGGTTTTGAGGTTAATGGAGAGGGTGGGTGATGGATATTTATGTGTAGAAGGGATTTATGTAAAAGATTTGGGATGGGTTGGGTAGGTTTAGAAGATTTTGGAATTTCTCCTTCTCCTTCTTGCTTTGGCCGACGGTGAGAATAAGGAAAATGGAGGTTGAGCTTCTTTCTTCATCTTCTACTCGTTGGAGGCAAAATAAATGCCTAGGAAAATTACCATCTTGCCCTTTAGTGGATAGAAAGAGATTGTAGAACAATTGAGGGCAACTTCGAACTTTCACAGATTTAAATTTGCCAACTCAGATTTTAATACTCCATTTGTAGGTACATGGCGCCAAAAATTAAGCTTCAAATAACTGCCACCTGTAGATGTTCATGGAGCAAAAATTTCTACGAAACATAATTGTTAGTGCAATAAATATATTCACGCTGACAATTTTGGATTAGGATCCGTTAAATTTTGACAATTTTTTTTTGAGCGACAGATAAATAAAATCAGACAGACAGGTGCAAGTTCCAAAATTAATAAGATGGATGCCAGATACATTTCAAATTTTTTTTTTTTTAAATAACATCAATTTGACTTTTAAGCAGGTCAAATTAAATAAAGCTGCTGAGCACATAATCCATACTGACTTACAACTTGCATACAGTGAACCATTCTTAACTTGTATTAACTTGGCCCAATAGCATGCATATTCCCCCTAAGCCATATGTATATCTTTCTTAAACCACTATCATGCTGATTCAAATTGATTCTACTATCATGCTAACTTCCCCCTAAATTATATACCCTTTACACACATAACACAAATAAATCAATTTCTACGTACCTAAATTCGTAAGATAAAATTACAACTTTGTACACAAATAAATTGTAACAAATTACTCAAATTAAATCACGTAGAACACATAGGTATCAAATTTCATGCAAAACTCGTACACACATTTTCGATTAAAGAGTTTCGAAATACTTAGCTCATTTTGATCATTCACATTTCGTGCCTTAGAGTTGCAAATCAAGATTCACACAACAATTTTGTGAGAATGTCAGCAATATGATTTTCTGTGGGAACATGATCGATCTTTAAATCTTTCTTTTCGACGTGGTCTCGTATGAAGTGATGTCGGACGTCGATATGTTTGGTTCGCGAGTGAAGTACTGGATTTTGGGTTATTGCAATCGCGCTAGTATTATCACATAGAATACTAACATTTTCGCATTTGATCCCATAGTCCAATAATTGTTGCTTCATCCATAAAATTTGTGCACAACAACTCCCAGCTGCAATATATTCGACTTCGGTAGTGTTCGTAGCTATGGAGTTTTGTTTCTTGTTGAACCAAGAGACCAATCTTCCCCCTAAGAACTGACATGTCCCTGAGGTACTTTTTCGGTCTATTTTACAACCTGCAAAATCTGCATCTGAATAACCAGTTAGTGTAAAATCTCCTTCTTTGGGATACCATAAGATCTTTTGTATATTTGGCTTAATTCACGAAAAATCCTTCATTGAGCTGTTTGACTTGTAGTCCCAAAAAGTAGTTCAATTATCTCATCATGCTCATTTTGAATCTGTTCTGCATAAGCTTAGAGAATTTCTCACACAAAGATATATCAGTGCTTCCAAAAATAATATCATCAACATAAATTCGCACTAATAAAATATGACCATTTTCTTGAATTCTAAAGAGGATTTTATCAACTAGGCCCTTGGTGAATCCACAACCAATTAGGAATGTTGACAAGGTATCGTACCAAGCTCGCGGAGCTTGTTTCAACCCATACAATGCCTTCTTGAGTTTATAAACTTGATCACCAGTGCCTTTTACCTCAAATCCTGGTGGTTGATCGACGTAAACTTCTTCTTCAAGTAAGCTATTTAAGAATGCGCTCTTTACGTCCATTTGGTATACTGTGAAGTTCTTGTAGGCTGCATATGCTAGGAATGTTCTAATTGCTTCGGGTCGTGCGACGGGGGCAAATGTCTCATCAAAATCTAGGCCTTCTTCTTGCGAGTACCCCTTTGCGACTAATCTTGCTTTATTCTTAACAATGACGCCGTCTTCGTTTGCTTTGTTCCAAAAGACTCATTTAGTGCCGATTATATTTTGGTGTTTTGGTCTTGGAACAAGTTCTCATACGTCGTTGCGCTTGAATTGATCCAATTCTTCTTGCATTGCATCTATCCAACTTGGATCGGCTAGAGCTTCATCAATTTCTTTTGGTTCCAATTGCGATAGAAAACATGAGAACATTGCATCCCTTGTTGATACATCTTGTTGGTCCCTTGTAGATGATCGTGTTCTAACTCCGTATCTCGGATTTCCAATGACTAAGTCATGTGGGTGACTTCTTAGCCACTTTCGATTTGATTGAAAACTCATTGGATTCTCAGAGTTTCCTTCTTGTTGAAACACCATTTGTTGGATTTCCTCTTGTTGCGAATTGTTGACGGGTATTTCTTCGGGTTAATCTACTGGGATTTCTTCCACTGGAGTTTCGGGTGCAACTTTGGGTGCGGTCACGGTTGGTACTTCAAGTGTCACGTTGGACATTGTCTCAATTTGATATGTAACATATCACTTGATTCTCCTAAATCCTGCAACACATTTTCTTCAAAGATATTGTTAGAATTATTTAAATTAGAGTTACCTCCCTTATCTTTGATTTCTTTGTCGTTACTTTCGTCGAACACAACATGAATTGATTCTTCTACTACCATCATTGATTTGTTGAAAATTCTGTACACCTTGCTAGTAGATGAATATCCTAAGAATATTTCTTCGTTCACACGCTCGTCAAAAGTCTTTAAATAAGACTTCCCATTAACAAGTACAAAACATTTACACCCAAGTGTATAAAAATAAGTGAGGTTGGGTTTCCTCCCTTTCTATAATTCATATGGTTTTTTGTTATAGGACGTGTGGATTAGACTGCGATTTTGAGTATAGCACGCCGTATTGATAGCTTCTGCCCAAAATCTCTTTGGTAGATCGGCGGCTGATATCATTACTTGTGCAGCTTCTTTGAGTGTCCTATTTCTTCTTTCAGCTATGTCATTTTGTTGTGGCCTTCGTGCGGCAGATAGTTGGTGTAGAATCCTTTGTGAATTGCAATAGGACTGAATCACGACATTCACAAATTCGGTTCCTCGATCGGTTCGAATTGTTGCAATCTTCATATCTTTTTCGACTTGTAGTTGTTTTAGCAGCTCCGGCAACTTCGATTCAACTTCATTCTTTTTCTTTATGAATAACGTCTATGTGTACCTGGAAAAATCATCAACAACAACCAAAGTATATTTCTTACCACTTATACATACTGGGTCTACTAGACCAAATAAATCCATGTGCAGTACACTTAGAGGCCTTGATGTTGACTCTTGAGTTTTGGATTTGAATGATGCTTTGATTTGTTTTCCCTTCAGGCATGCATCGCAAATTTGATCCTTTTTGAATGCAATATTGGGTAGTCCATTAACTAGCTTGTTTCGTGCAAGCTTATTGATGGTTTTAAAATTTAGATGATTTAGCCTTCTGTGTCATTCCCAACTTGCTTCAATTGAATTGCTTGCCATCAAACACACAGAGTCCTTTGTTGTACCCCAATCAACAACATACATATTTTTCTTTCTTGATCCAGCTAGTACGACTTCCTTCGTAGATTCGTCTTTGACTTGACATTTATCTTTGAAAAATTCTACGAGATAGCCTTTGTCGCAAAATTGGCTTGTGTTAAACAAATTGAACTTTAATCCTTCGACAAATGATCCATATTTTTCTTTCTTGATCCGGCTAGTACGACTTCCTTCGTAGATTCGTCTTTGATTTGACATTTATCTTTGAAAAATTCTACGAGATAGCCTTTGTCGCAAAATTGACTTGTGCTAAACAAATTGAACTTTAATCCTTCGACAAATGAAACATCTTCAATTCGTAAGCCATTCTTCACAACTGTTCCTGTGCCTTTTGTTGTTCCGTATCGATCATTTCCTCCAAAAACTACTTTTGGTCCTTTGATGCTTTTGAAATCAACTAGACTAGCTTTATTGCCGGTCATATGTCGAGAGCATCCGCTATCGAAATACCAAGTTTCCTGCAATAAAATTAATTATTCTTAGGTACCCACACTTGTTTGGGTCCTTTTGTGTTAGTAATTTTTGGCATCCAAATCCACCTAGATCCCACTGATCCAAGAGTAGGTGATTTGTAACCATTAAAAACTTTATAATCATAACGCACTTGCAAATAGTGATTCGGTGCGGGTTGGGAAGCAGATAGTTGCTTAATTCTATGAAAGAGAGCAAATCTGGACTTGGTCCATGGTTTGTCTTCAAGCGACCA
This sequence comes from Ipomoea nil, assembly GCF_001879475.1. Taxonomy (NCBI): domain Eukaryota; kingdom Viridiplantae; phylum Streptophyta; class Magnoliopsida; order Solanales; family Convolvulaceae; genus Ipomoea; species Ipomoea nil. The sequence goes on along the minus strand of NW_017619805.1, from coordinate 1,892,672 downwards.
ATCTTGTTCTGAGGGATATAATCTCCCAGCCTCAATTCTCGGAATTCTTCCCATATTCCTATGAGGTTTTATTGCACTTGACTCGTTGGTTATCCTTTGAGATACAAATTTTTGCCATTTAAAATTTTGTTGTCTTGCCGAGATATTATTGTGTTGATTCGGCCTTGCAACATTTTTATGGGCATTAATTTTGTTTCCAACTCCTTGTCTCATTGTGTTATGATGAGTTTTCACAAATTTTACCACTGGAACTTTATTAATTAAAGTAGTAGTAGTGTGACACCCCGTAATCTAAATTCGATTAAGGGATTAATTAAGTAATTAATCCTAACCCAATTGATAATTTAATTCCTTAAATTCCAACTACTTGTTTAGTTTAGCCACTTTCAAATTATTTTAAATAAAATCAAAATATTTTAACCTAAGTAGGAAAGACCAAATAACAAACAACCACAAGAAAAACCAATCAAGTTCCACACCACTAGAAGACAAAAGAAGGAAAAAGACAAAGACTACACAACAAGGAAAAACTAATGTCACCAATGAGAATTGAACTCTAAACCTCCCACTTACAAGTCCAAACTCTTAACCACTAAACCATAAGTGTTTCTTGAAACCTCAAGGGAACACTCTCTTCTTAAAACCCCACAAATCTCTAAAACCCCAAAAATCCCCAAATCAAAAATCCTTCTTCTTCCTCACACCCTCCCACTCTCACCCTCACCCCCTCCCTCTTCGCACCCCACTCCAAAGCCGGCGAGCACCCCCCACGAAACCCACCGGCCACACACCGCCGCCACCGGCCTACCGCCGTCGCCACCGGCCGACCGCCGCCCGTCGACCTCACACCACCAAACCACCGCCCAGCCGACCGCCCCGCCTTCGCCCGGAGGTCGCCCACGACATGCCCAGCCCTGACCCGCCAGCCGCACGCCCAGCCACTGTCACCGTGCGCCACCCCCCCTCTCCTTGCCGTTCGAAACAGGAACGCCACCCACTGCCGAACCCGTCGCCAGAGCCTCACCGGAATCCCATCGGAAAAGTCGCCGGAAAATTTCGCCACCAAGAAACGCTTCACAATGCCAAAGAAACCCCTCGGAATCCGCACCCCGGAGTGGAGCAATGCCAGCTACACCGTGATCGGAGGTAAAGCCCTTGAACCCGATCAATTCTCTCCGGAATTGGTCGATATGCTTAATCACCAAGGGTTATTGGATACCAATTGTAACACCCCAGATTTTCAAGATTTTTAAAACTTATATAATAAATATAGAATCTCATTAAATCCCAAAATACGATACAAAGAGTACGGGGTGCTATGCCACACCCGAGCTAGAGAACTCGGGTGCACAGGCTAAATTCTAAAACCTCAATCAGTATCAATACTAAATCATGGCACACTGGCCGAAAGGGAGAACTATCTAAGCCATGCCCCAAGCTTCTAGCGCGCTCCAGTGATCTACTCGTCTGTGCCTGAAAGCCAAATATATCTGTTCAGCGAGAGATGCTGGTAACCCACTCCAACGCGTTGAAATACAATACATATAGGTATATATATAGATATACGAAAACCATTTTGAACATGAAGATATATCCTACGAACTCTAGCTTTTAAAACAGGGATAGACCCAACAGATAGGGCTAAGCACAGACAGCAGTTATACCAAGCATATACAGTTTACAACAGGCAAGACAGATAAGATAAGCACAATTAATAATCATAACCCAACATATACGATCCTCGGTACAAATCCCATAGTCTCATCCCCAAGATACTCATAACAACAACTCATCCATACTTCATCACATAGCACACTTTGTTGGCGCCACAAGACCAATCGCATGCCCATACATGAGGGTCAGCGCATATAGCTCTAACACGGCCCCGCAGCACCCTGCCCCGTCTCACTCTACGGAGGGGTCGATCGCAACCGACCGATGAGCCGCAACTCTATATAATACTTATATACCTGACCGGTCTTTACCAGCCTGGTTAACAGTTGGGATGGTTCTCAACCCATTCAACTGCCCGTATAGTGGACCTTTGTCCTATATAATATTTATATACCTGTCCGGTCTTTACCAGCCTGGTTAACAGTTGGGATGGTTCTCAACCCATTCAACTGCCCGTATAGTGGACCTTTGTCCTATATAATATTTATATACCTGACCGGTCTCTACCAGCCTGGTTAACAGCCGGTAATGGTTCTCAGCCCACCCGACTGCCCGTATAGCCCGATTGATCTCAACCAAATCGGGGTATCATGCACACATAACACATAGCAAGCACATGCAACCCACATTAACACATTGGGAAGGGGGAGAAACGTATAACAAAACCTATGCGTGATCCTTCACATACTAAGAATATTCCTAAGGGGTTCATGTTTCTTTCACCTAGGTCAACGGGATGCCAATTCAACTAGCATGCAATATGTAAGACTCATACGGCCTACGAACGGTACCCAAAAATCAATCTAGACATAGGCACGATAGACGGTGTCCGTTGGGACACCACGGGGGTCGGGGGAACATCAAACGGGGAAGCCGGGATCCCGATGTGGGGTACAAACCAGCGGGTAGCCGGTGGGTGGGGGTCACCCGCCGGCGTTCTACTGTTCCGGGCAGCTGCCCGCCCGCCGGCTGCCCGCTGCCGGCGTTGCCCAACTTGGCCGCGGGTAGGTGGCGGGTTCCCTACCCCCACCTACCCCCCACTGACTCTTTTTCATCAAAAACGCCCCGGGAACCTTTGTGGAACCCGAAACCATGCTTAGACACTTTCAAACGCAATTGATAACACACGTAGACAATTAACGGATCAAAATCAGGAAACAAACGGCACATAACCTATCATGCTTTTCTAAACATAATAAACACCCAATCATGTGAATTCCCACCCAATATACCAAGAATAATTTCCATACGATACAACCTAGGGTTCTAATCATTTTTAAATCAACAAGGACACAATTCATCTTCTAATATCAAGATTCGGTAAGAATATCACATAAACATCAAGAACATCCTACAATCATCAAGAACATCATATAATCATCAAGAACGTCATATAATCATCAAGAACACCATAATTATCAAGAACCTTTCATCATCAAGATCACCCATGGAATCATCCCATCAATCATCAATAATAATATCACAAATCATCAATACACAATGATATGGGGAAATCCTAAGAAGGGAAACATAGCTATGAAAATAGGTTTTGTTGAGACATGGGTTACCTCTTAGCCTTAATTAATTCCTTGGCTATGAAGGGTCTTTCTTTAAGCTTTCTTGCTTTCTTGATTTCTTCTAAGGGAATTCTTGGAGCTCTTTGGGTGGTGAGACGTTATTGTGGTGGGGGGTTCTAGGTGCCTCTTAAGTCCCCTAGTTATATATTTAGGATTCCTAGTTAGGAACTAATATTATAGGCTTGCTAATTCTATTCCTTTTGGGACTAAGGATTGGGTTTAGGGATAAGGGCCCGTGGACTATGGTGGGCCTTTCCTAATTAATTATTGTGATTTAATTCTTTCTTTTGGGTAATTGATTAAATGATTTAATTGATTTTAGGGATCGTAACACGGGGTGTTACACTCTCCCCCCTTACGAGGGGCTTCGTCCCCGAAGCCCGGTGTGTTAATCCATTCTTTCACCCCTAGGCATCCCGCATCTTGGCCTCCCGGTTAGGAATGTGGCCCCACGTTTTACCTTAGCTGGGGTAGACTGGATTTCTGGTGGTGTTGTGATAGAAGGGTTTTAGGTGTACCTCGGTTTCCTGCTCCTGAGCTGGACGCCCCGCGAGTGCCCAAGGTGGCCTCGATTGCTTCCACCCTCTGATCTAGTGCGCGTGTCGTACGAATCAAGGATCAGAATCCTTCTTCCATGATTTGGTTTTGCCGGTTGAGCTGTGCGAGTATGCGTTCATTGATTGAGCCCTCGTTTTGCTCCCGTGGGTTCCCTCCTGATTGTGGTTGCACCGATGGGTTGGGTTCGTCATCCTCCTCCTGGCCCTCATTTCCCTCCAAAATTCCGCAATCTTGCATTGCCTGTTTGAGCTTCTTGTTGGAGATGTCTAATTGGTCGACCAATTCTCTTCGTTCATCCTCGGGTTTTTGGCAAATTTCTTCGAGGGTGAGGTAATGTCCTCCCTCGGTGTAGTAGATGTCATTGGGGCGTAGGTTCTGGGCGTTAAAGACCATGCCATTTGTGGTCTTGACCTCGGTGTGGCTTAGGTCCACCCCATTTTTCTCCATGATCCAACTTAGGATCATCCCGTAGGGTAGGCTAAGTCGGTTGTTTGTCTTGCAAAACTCCATATGTTTTAGCATGAGTGCCGGCAGGTTGAACTTGATTTTATGTTTCAGGAGATAGGCAAAGGAGCACTCTAAGCTTTCTACGTCCTTGCTCTTATTATTGGTGGGCAAGAGGCTATCGGTCACAATCATAACCAATACCTTTTGCTCCGCCGATAGCCACTTTCGGTTCGGTCGCGTGGCCGAGGTGAACCCGTCCTCTCTCCCGAGTAGGTACCCGAGATAGTCTTTGTACCCCATGTTTTGGGTATCTATCCATCCCTTTCGGTCGTAGTTAGACACACATATGGTGGTCAATTTCAAGTGCTTGGCCAGTCGGCCTTCGGAAAGCACAATTTCCTTGTCGCGGACCTTGGTGGTGATTTCTAGTTTGTCACCCCGTTTGGTGGCTACAAGATGTTGATAGAATTCTTTTACCAATTCGGGGTACGTATCCCCCTTGATGGTGAGATATGTATCCAGGAGACCTTGGTGTTTAAGCATATCAACCAATTCCGGAGAAAATTGGTCGGGTTCAAGGGCTTTACCTCCGATTACGGTGTAATCGGCGTTGCTCCATTCCGGGGTGCGGGTTCCGAGGGGCTTTTTCGGCATTTTCTCTTTTTTTCTTTCAAGTGGCGTTTTCCGGCGAGTGCTCCGGTGGTGTGACTTTTCCGGCGGGGCTCCGGCGTATTTTCCGGCGGCGCGTTTTTCCTTGCCGGCAAGGTGGGCGGAAGTGAGCTGCGCTCCGACGGTGGCTTGGCGAGGGGGGTGGTGGCTCGGCGAGGGGCGGTGATGGGTGTTGGGCGATGCGTGGCAGCGGGCGGCGGCTGGGCGTTCGCCGGGCGAAGGTGGCGGGGTGCTGGTGTGGCGGCGTGGGACCGGCGGGAAGTGGTTGGCCGGCAGCGGCGTTAGGTCGGTGGCGGCGTCGAGTGGTTGGGGGGTTTCTTCGGTGGGGTGCGGCGAGGAGCGTGAGGGAGAGTAGGGAAGGGAGTGGGGAAGAAGAAGGAGAAAGGGAAGAAGAAGAAGGGTTTTTGATTTGGGGATTTTGTGCGTTTTAGGGATTTGTAGGGGCTTTAATAAGGGAGTGTTCCCTTAAGGTTTTAAGAAACACTCATGGTTTAGTGGTTAGAGTCTTGGTCACTTAAGTGGAAGGTCAAGAGTTCAATTCTTATTAGTAACACTAGGCCCTATGATGATGGGGCCCTTGTCTTTTTCCTTCTTTTGTCTTCTAGTGGTGAGACTTGGCTAGTTTGTATAGTTCTAGTTCTACCCCCGTAAATAGGACCGAATTTTGAACCTCTTTTGTCTTCTAGTAGTGAGACTTGGCTAGCTTGTATAGTTCTAGTTCTACCCCCGTAAATAGGACCGAATTTTGAACCGATCTTTTATTTATAATATCTTCGAAGTAATTAAGCTAAATAAGTAGTTCTACCACGAAGGTGATTACAAGAAATTGCCAACCTAACCTAGACAGAATTCGTCTTCTTGGTTTTCTCCTACGGGGTTTGCGTTGTCCTCGTCTTCTGGGCTTAGGTTTCCTTCCTCGAGATTGTTCTCGTTCCCGAGGTCGGCTTGAGTACGGCTCATGACGAATATTTTTCTGGGAGCGTCGTAGTTTCCTCGATGAGCGGTGCCCCCATGTTGTCCCATGGTGGTAGTGCGTGGCCTTTGGGGTTAGGTGCAAAGGAAGGCCTTGTGCCCTTCCTCTCCGCAGTTGAAGCATCGCAAGGGATTGCCCATGCAATCCTTGCCTCTATGGTTCTTGTTGCATTTCGGGCAAGGAAAGCTTCTGGCGCTAGCGTCGTTGTTCCCCAGAGGTGGCCTTTGGTTGGTCAGGTTACTTGGTCTTGTGTTGGCGTCGCTCCTTGTCCTCTTTACTGGTGGTGCCCCTCCTCCGGGGTTCCTCTTTCGTATTTGCTCCTGAACCCCATGTTGGAGTAGTTGGATTCGGTAGAGATTAGCAGCACTGGAGTAAGCCTCGTTGAGAGTCCGAGGTCTGCTTACCACTAGTGCTTTTCGGGCTTCAAAGTTGAGGCCCGACACGAATCTCTCTATTTTAGTTACCTCGGTGGGGACTAGTTCTGGTGCGAAGCGTGCTAGTTCAAGGAATCGTTTGTGGTATTCCATGACGGTAGCTGTCCCTTGTTTCAGATGGAGAACTCTTCGTACATGGATGCTCTTACGTGTGTTGGATAGAATCGCTCTCGTAGTCGCGTTTTGAGTTGTTCCCAGTTGAACCCCGGTTCTTGTTGGTGAGTGGGACCCTCGTGGATCCACCAAAGATCGGCCTCGTGTCCGAAGTAGAATGAGGCTATCTCCACGCGGCGTTCTTCTGGGCATTCTACCAACCCGAGAATATTGTCAAGGGTCCGGATCCATTCCTCCAGGATTACGGGATCCTCTTCTCCTGAGAACGTGGGTGGTCGATGGTTAGAGACTTGTCGGGCGAAGTCTGCGTTTGCGTTGGATGGAGGAGGTGGGGGTTTGTTGTTGCGGAGAGCCACGTCGCTTAGTGCTTGGGCGACTTGTGGTAGTTGTTGTAGCGTTTGGGTTAGGGCGTCGTGTGCGGCGGGTTCTGGAGTCCTTGATTGTCTTCTGTTGGGTGCCATGCTGTCGTCTTCCTGGGTCAATGTTTTATAAGAATGTTAAATTGGGGCTTGGTGTCCTTCTTTGACGTGATAAGTGGGGGAAAGTTTTCTTTAGGTAAGGGAGGAGAGGTTATGTGTAGGTTTCACAATCTCACCGCGCGTCCTAGGATTCTTGGATCCTATGTTCCTAAATATCTAGAGTTCAAGCTTAATGTCTTAAAGTCCGGTCTTAAGAGTCTTATCCTAGGGTCAACTTAGGCTCTGATACCAACTGTAACACCCCAGATTTTCAAGACTTTTAAAACTTATATAATAAAGATAGAATCTCATTAAATCCCAAAATACGATACAAAGAGTACGGGGTGCTATGCCACACCCGAGCTAGAGAACTCGGGTGCACAGGCTAAATTCTAAAACCTCAATCAGTATCAATACAAAATAATGGCACACTGGCCGAAAGGGAGAACTATCTAAGCCATGCCCCAAGCTTCTAGCGCGCTCCAGTGATCTACTCGTCTGTGCCTGAAAGCCAAATATATCTGTTCAGCGAGAGATGCTGGTAACCCACTCCAACGCGTTGAAATACAATACATAGAGGTATATATATAGATATACGAAAACCATTTTGAACATGAAGATATATCCTACGAACTCTAGCTTTTAAAACAGGGATAGACCCAACAGATAGGGCTAAGCACAGACAGCAGTTATACCAAGCATATACAGTTTACAACAGGCAAGACAGATAAGATAAGCACAATTAATAATCATAACCCAACATATACGATCCTTGGTACAAATCCCATAGTCTCATCCCCAAGACACTCATAACAACAACTCATCCATACTTCATCACATAGCACACTTTGTTGGCGCCACAGGACCAATCGCATGCCCATACATGAGGGTCAGCGCATATAGCTCTGACACGGCCCCGCAGCACCCTGCCCCATCTAACACTACGGAGGGGTCGATCGCAACCGACCGATGAGCCGCAGCTCTATATAATATTTATATACCTGACCGGTCTTTACCAGCCTGGTTAACAGTTGGGATGGTTCTCAACCCATTCAACTGCCCGTATAGTGGACCTTTGTCCTATATAATATTTATATACCTGACCGGTCTCTACCAGCTTGGTTAACAGTTGGGATGGTTCTCAACCCATTCAACTGCCCGTATAGTGGACCTTTGTCCTATATAATATTTATATACCTGACCGGTCTCTACCAGCCTGGTTAACAGCCGGTAATGGTTCTCAGCCCACCCGACTGCCCGTATAGCCCGATTGATCTCAACCAAATCGGGGTATCATGCACACATAACACATAGCAAGCACATGCAACCCACATTAACACATTGGGAAGGGGGAGAAACGAATAACAAAACCTATGCGTGATCCTTCACATACTAAGAATATTCCTAAGGGGTTCATGTTTCTTTCACCTAGGTCAACGGGATGCCAATTCAACTAGCATGCAATATATAAGACTCATACGGCCTACGAACGGTACCCGAAAATCAAACTAGACATAGGCACGATAGACGGTGTCCGTTGGGACACCACGGGGGTCGGGGGAACATCAAACGGGGAAGCCGGGATTCCGATGTGGGGTACAAACCAGCGGGTAGCCGGTGGGTGGGGGTCACCCGCCGGCGTTCTACTGTTCCGGGCAGCGGGTGCCCGACGGGCAGCTGCCCGCCCGCCGGCTGCCCGCTGCCGGCGTTGCCCAACTTGGCCGCGGGTAGGTGGCAGGTCCCCTACCCCCACCTACCCCCCACTGACTCTTTTTCATCAAAAACGCCCCGGGAACCTTTGTGGAACCCGAAACCATGCTTAGACACTTTCAAACGCAATTGATAACACACGTAGACAATTAACGGATCAAAATCAGGAAACAAATGGCACATAACCTATCATGCTTTTCTAAACATAATAAACACCCAATCATGCGAATTCCCACCCAATATACCAAGAATAATTTCCATACGATACAACCTAGGGTTCTAATCATTTTTAAATCAACAAGGACACAATTCATCTTCTAATATCAAGATTCGGTAAGAATATCACATAAACATCAAGAACATCCTACAATCATCAAGAACATCATATAATCATCAAGAACGTCATATAATCATCAAGAACACCATAATTATCAAGAACCTTTCATCATCAAGATCACCCATGGAATCATCCCATCAATCATCAATAATAATATCACAAATCATCAATACACAATGATATGGGGAAATCCTAAGAAGGGAAACATAGCTATGAAAATAGGTTTTGTTGAGACATGGGTTACCTCTTAGCCTTAATTAATTCCTTGGCTATGAAGGGTCTTTCTTTAAGCTTTCTTGCTTTCTTGATTTCTTCTAAGGGAATTCTTGGAGCTCTTTGGGTGGTGAGACGTTATTGTGGTGGGGGGTTCTAATTGCCTCTTAAGTCCCCTATTTATATATTTAGGAGTCCTAGTTAGGAACTAATATTATAGGCTTGCTAATTCTATTCCTTTTGGGACTAAGGATTGGGTTTAGGGATAAGGGCCCGTGGACTATGGTGGGCCTTTCCTAATTAATTATTGTGATTTAATTCTTTCTTTTGGGTAATTGATTAAATGATTTAATTGATTTTAGGGATCGTAACACGGGTTCTTACACCTATCTCACCATTAAAGGGGATACATACCCCGAACTGGTGAAGAAGTTCTACCAACATTTGGTAGCCATCAAGCGAGGTGATAAAATAGAAATCACCACCAAGGTCCGAGGCAAGGAAATCATACTTTCCGAAGGCCACTTGGCCAAACTCTTGAAATTAACCACCACAGGAATGTTGAGCTATGACCGAAAAGGGTGGATTGTTACCCAAAATACGGGGTACAAAGACTACCTCGGATACCTACTCGGAAAAGAAGAAGGTTTCACCTCGGCCACACGGCCAAATAGGAAATGGCTAACCTCAGAACAAAAGATATTGGTTATGATTGTGACTGATAGCCTTTTACCCGCAAATAATAAAAGCAAGGATGTGGGGAGTTTGGAGTGTACTTTTGCCTATCTCTTAAAACACAAGATCAATTTCAATTTGCCAGCCCTCATGTTGAAACACATGGAGTTTTGCAAAAGCAGCAACCGACTTAGCCTGCCCTACTAAATGATCCTAAGTTGGATCATGGAGAAAAAGGGGGTGGATCTGAGCCACACTGAGGTCAAAACCGCAAGTGGCATGGTTTTCAATGCTCAAAATCTCCGGGCGAAATGATATCTACTACACCGAAGGGGGACAGTACATCACCCTCGAAGAGATTTGCCTTAAACCCGAGGAAAAACGAAGGGAACTGGTAGATCAGTTGGATATCTCCAACAAGAAACTCAAGCGGGCAATGCAAGAATGTGGGGAACCGGGGGAAAATGAGGAACAGGAAGAAGATAGCGAGCCCAATCCACCAGCACAGGCAAAAGGAGACCCAAGGGGCCAAAGTGGAGAAACAGTCAACGAACGCATCCTCGCACAACTCACCCGACAGAACCAGATCATGGACGAGGGATTCTCGTCCCTAATCCGCGCGACACGCGCATTGGATCAAAGGGTGGCTACCATCGAGGCCATGCTGGGCACCCGCGGGGCATCCAGCTTAGGAGCAGGGAACCAAGGTAGGCCCGAACCCTCCAAAACTACCACCGCACCAAAGATCCAGTCTACCCCAACGAAGACAACACGTGGAGCCACATCTCCAAACCAGGAGGCCAAAATACGTGACGTCTACGGGTGAAAGAGTGGACCCACGCACCAGCTTCGGGGACGAAGCCTCTTGTAAGGGGGGGAGGGAGAGTGTAACACCCCGTGTTACGACCCCTAACCCTAACAAAGTAGTTAATCACTTGCCCTAAAAGGAGAATTAAAAACCCATTAATCAACTAAGAAAGGCCCACCATAGTCCTTGGGCCCACATCCTTATAACCAACCCCTTAGTTCTATAAGGAATAGAATTAGCAAGCCCATAGTGTTTAGACCCCAATTGGGACTCTTAGGAATATATATAAATATAGGGTCAAAGGAGGCACCTAGATCTTACACCACAATAATATCTCACCACACAAGGAGTTCCAAGAATCCCCTTTAGGAGAAACCATGAAAGAAGAAAGCTTAAAGAAAGACCCTTCATAGCCAAGGAAATTAATTAAGGCTAAGAGGTAGCCCATGTCTCAACAAAACCTATTTTCTTAGCTATGATCTCCCTCTTAGGCCTCCCTCTATATTCTCTTGTCTTGATGAATTCTTCTATGATAGTTGTGTTATGATCTTGTTGATTGATAAGATGATTTATATGCCTTCTTGATGATCTTGATGATCTTGATGTTGAAAAGAAGTTCTTGATTTTGATATAATCATTCTTGACGAATCTTGATATTTCTTGATGTTAAAGATAAAGTATGTTCTGGATGGTTTGGGCGGGATTAGAGCCCTAGGATGAATTGGGAATTTGCATTGTGATGTTCTTGACTTATATTTGGGTGGGAATTCGCATGTTCGGGTGTTGTTTATGTTTAGAAGTCGTAATAGGATGAGTCGTATGTGATTCTTGATTTTGATCGTTTATTTGACTACGTGGCGTCGTTAATTGCGTTTGAAAGTGTCCAAGTATGGTTTCGTGTTCCACAAAGGTCCCCGGGACGAAATTATGGTAAATGAGTCAGTGGGGGGTAGGTGGGGGTAGGGGAACCCGCCACCTACCCGCTGCCCAGAATCACCGCCGGGCAGTCGTCTGCCCGTCGGCAACCCGCTGCCGGAATAGTGAATTCCGGCAGGCAGCCGGCGGGTGACCCCCACCCACCGGCTACCCGCTGGCCCGTACCCCACCCCGGGTCTCCGGCTTCCCCATTTGATGTTCCCCATCCCCCATGGTGTCCCAACGTACCCCGTTTGTCGTGCTCAAGTCTAGTTTGATATTTCGGGTACCATTCGTAGGTTAAACGAGTCTTAGGAATTGCATGCTAGTTGAATCGGTAACCCGTTGGCCTAGGTGGAAGTTGTATGAACCCTTAGCACTATGCTTAGTATGTGTATGATCACACATAAGATTATTTATGTGTCTCTCCCCTCCCAATGTGTTATTACGTGCTCCTATGTGTTATGTGTTGCACGATCCCCCATTTTGGTTATAGGTCAATTGGGTGGTTCCCGGGCTAAGGTTCAGAAGTCGGTTGAAAACCGAATGAATATTTCCCGGACTAAGGTTCGGAAATCGGTTGAAGACCGAATGGATTGATCCCAGACTAAAGGTTCGGATGTGGCTGAAGGCCAATGGATTGTCCTGGGTTAAGACTCAGAAGTGGCTGAGGCCAAATTGATTTACTTCTTGGACTACATGTCCAACTGTGGGCCTCGGTGCTATGACCCACCGGACCTGAACGCGCCAGGACGGTGTGTAGGGCCAATAAGCCGAGGAAGGCTGTAGTCCACCGACCTGAGTAATCAGGCCGTGTGTAGGGCTACGGCTGGCTGCGATCCACCGAACGATGGGACAGCGGTGTGTAGGGCCATTGTCTCCGAGGATCTTCGCCCACCTACTGAGTACAGCTCAGGGGTAAGCCGAGCTTAGATCCGCTATGGTCCACCGACTGTGCGCATCGACGGTGTGTACGGTCGTATGTCCCCCCTTGTAAAGGGGATCGCTGTCCACCAACTGGGTGCGTCAGCGGTGTGTAGGATCGTGATCCGACGTTGAGTTCGTCAACGGTTCTAAAAGGGTTGGTTGCGATCAACTCCCCTCATATCGCGGTATTGAGGTAGGGTGCTGCGCGGCCGTGTTAATGCTATACGCATTAACCCTCATGTTCGGGGCATGCAATTGGTCCCGTGGCGCCATCATTGAGTATGTGCTATGAATGATGATTGAATGATGATATGATGAAATCGGAAAGGGAACTGTGACTTTTGATGTGTATTTCTATGATGATATCTCTACTTAACTATCTATTACTGTTAACATGCTTACCTCTACTTGTCGAGTCTATTCCCGGTTTTAAAGGCTAGAGTCTCCTAAGTATATCTTCCTGCTTCAAAATGGTTTTGCTATATCCATATCTATACATATTGTATTTCAACACGTTGGAGTGGGTTACCAGCATCTCTCGCTGAACAGATATATTTGGCTTTCAGGCACAGATGAGTAGACACCGGAGCGCGCTAGAGACATGAAGCGTAGAGTAGATAGTTCCCTTTCGGCCTGCGTGCCATATGTATGTATTGACATTATTGAGGATCCTAGTTAGTTTGCCTGTGCACTTGGGTTCTCTAGCCTAGGTGTGGCATAGCACCCCATACTCTTATATTATGTTTCCGGGATTTTATAAGGATTACCTTTATTATAGAAGTTTTAAATGTTCTAAAATTCTGGGGTGTTACAAAAGCGCTTTTCACGTCCATTTATAAACGGTGAAATCTTTGTGTGCGGCGTAGGCTAAGAAAATTCTGATTGCTTCAAGTCGGGCTACCGGTGCAAAAGTTTCATCAAAATCTATTCCTTCTTCTTGAGAGTATCCTTTTGCAACGAGCCTTGCTTTATTCCTAACAATCACGCCTTCTTCGTTTGCTTTGTTCTGGAAGACCCATTTGGTTCCTATAACATTGTGGTTCGCCGGTCTTGGAACAAGTTCGCAAACATCATTTCTTTTGAATTGATCGAGCTCTTCTTGCATAGCATCTATCCAATTCGGATCATTAAGAGCTTCGTCCACTTCCTTTGGTTCAATTTGAGATAGATAACATGTGAACAATGCTTCCATGGTAGATGATCTTGTTTTCACGCCTTCATGAATATTCCCAATAATTAATTCTGGAGGGTGATTTTTGAGCTATCTTAAATCTGGTTCAAATGGGTGCATGGTACTAGGTGGATCCATTTGTTGTGAACTGGCAGAGTTGATTCGAATTTCCACATTTAATTCTTCTTGAAATTGATCACCAACTTCGCCTGTAACTTGATCACTAACTGGATCACCAACTTCAACCCGTACTGCATCTCCATTTTCACGTGCGGCTTCACCTCCAAAATTATTATTAAAAGAATTTCCAACTTCTTCTGGATGAGGGATGGGATTTTCTAGAGAATTAATTTCCAACTCATCCATTCCCTGCAAAACATCATCTATACGTGTATCATTAGTATCACAAAAATCAATATGACACTTGTCACCATTTTGTGCAATTTCTTTGTCCAGAGCGCCATTATTGATCTGTGATTTTTCGTCGAACACAATGTGTATGGATTCTTCAACCACCATTGTTCTTTTATTCAACACTCTGAACGCCTTGCTGGTAGTCGAATATCCAAGAAAAATTCCTTCATCTGCACGCTCATCAAAAGCTTTTAGATGCAATTTATCATTAATATGATAAAACATTTGCATCCAAAAATATGAAAATAACCAATATTTGGTTTTCTCCCATTATAAAGCTCATATGGCATCTTCTTATACTGCTTATGGATCATGCTTCGATTTTGCGTGTAGCAAGCAGTATTGATAGCTTCCGCCCAATATCGTTTCGGGAGACCGGCTGCACTAATCATCACTTGTGCGGCTTCTTTGAGCGTCCGGTTTCTTCTTTCGGCAACACCGTTTTGTTGCGGTGTATTTGCGGCAGATAATTGATGAGAAATTCCATGTGAATTGCAAAAAGCTTGTATAAATCCATTCATGAAATCGGTTCCACGATCCGTTCGTATTTTTGATATTTGCAAATCTTTCTCATTTTGTAGTCGCTTCAACAGCTTTGATAGAACTTGCTCAACTTCATTTTTCTTATTGAGAAACACGGTCCAAGTGTACCTAGAAAAATCATCAACAACAACGAGAGTATATTTCTTAACACTTACACTTATTGGATCGACCGGTTCAAATAAGTCCATGTGTAGTAGTAAGCTTAGCGGTCTTGACGTTGACTCGTGTGTCTTTGATTTGAATGATGATTTGATTTGCTTTCTGCGTTGGCATGCATCACACACTTGGTCATTCTTGAAGATAATATCTGGCAAGCCTTCAACTAGATTCTTTTTTGCAAGTTGATTGATAGTCTTGAAGTTTAAGTGGTTGAGCTTTCTGTGCCATTCCCAATTTTCTTCATTAGAATTTCTGGCCATTAAGCACACTGAATCTTTGCTTGTACTACAATCAACAACCTACATGTTCTTTCGTCTTTTTTCCAGAGAGTACCACATCATTTGTGAGCTCATTTTTTATTAGGCAATTAGCTTTAGAAAATTCTACAAGATAGCCTTTATCACAAAATTGACTAGTGCTCAACAAATTGAATTTCAAGCCTTCAACGAATGAAACATCTTCAATCTTT
This sequence comes from Ipomoea nil, assembly GCF_001879475.1. Classification (NCBI taxonomy): domain Eukaryota; kingdom Viridiplantae; phylum Streptophyta; class Magnoliopsida; order Solanales; family Convolvulaceae; genus Ipomoea; species Ipomoea nil. Next base: position 1,877,427 of record NW_017619805.1, on the reverse strand, counting down.
AATCCATTTTTCTTGATCGTGCCAACTCCTTTCGTAATTCCATAATTTTGATTTCCTCCGAATATAACTTTTGGTCCATCGATTTCTTTGAAATTCACTAGATATGCTTTATTTCTAGTCATGTGGCGTGACCAACCACTATCGATGTACCAAACATCCTGCAAAAAAGATTAATTAACTTTAGGTACCCATACTTGTTTGGGTCCTTCACTGTTAGTGATTTTAGGTAACCAAACCCACCTAGATCTTATTGAATTAAGATGAGGCAATTTGTAACCATTTGAGACACGATAATCATAACTCACTTTTGAAAACATTTTTGGCGCCGGATTTTGAAAAACATTTTTATATTTTTGGCACCTGGGAAGAGGATTTTTGCTTTGGTCTATAAAAAAGCATTACATCTATTACACAACCAATCCTTTTGAGTGGGATAAAATCTCCCAACTCTATTTCTAGAAAAGCTTCCCTCTTTTCTATTAAATCTTTTTTCACTTGACTCTTTGACATATGTTTGCTTGAAGAATTTTTGTTGCTTTGCCGTAGTATAGACTTGTTTCGGCCTTTCAACATTCAACTTTGCTTTTGTTTGATAGCCAAGTCCTTGTCTCATCGTGCTATTTTGACTTTTAACAAATTTTACCACTTGAACTTTATTATTTAAAGTAGTAGTAGAATTAGTCAGATTTTGAGGGGTTTAGAACATGTGGAGTCATAACCGATTCCGGTTCTATCTCCTGATGGCTTTTGCATACTCACCATCTTATCCATTATTTTGGACGAGTTAGTGAACGTAGCAATGGTTGCTCGAAGGTTGTGTTCTCTAACCTCTCTTGCTTTACACTGTTATTGAAGATGAATATTTTCACTCTTCAACTTACTCACTTCAAGTAAAGCATCTTGCAATCTTTTATTCATATCTTCTTTTTCAAGAATTAGAATATTATTGCGCTCCTTGAGTTGAGGATGAGTGAGCATAATCTCTTGACAATCTCGCATTAGACTGCCAATAGATTCACGAGAAAAAGATGAATTAACAGAATTGAAAGAATTAGATGTTACCTCTTCTTCCTCTGCTTCAAGAGCCATAAAACAATCTTCACTTGTACTCAACTCAAATAACTTGCATTTTAGAGCCGTATCATCATCCGAACAAGATCTTTCATCGCTTGATGATGATTCCTCTGAATCATCATTTTCGTTTGGTTCGTTGCTAACGAGAGCTTATCTTTTGTCGTGCTTGAACCTTTTGCTTTCGGATTTGTTCGGCGTAGATTCAACATTTTTGCCTTGATACTCGCTAACGATCGGATATGGACAATTTATTTTAAAATGTCCGGGTTTGCGGCAATTGTAGCATAAATCCTTGTTTTCTTCGACTTTTTCTTCTTGTGATATGCGAGAGACGAATTTTCCATGAGCAGAATTTTTGTTGTCTCCTTTTCGCATAAACGTTTTGAATTTTTTAACAAAAAGAGCAAACTGTTCGTCAGTCATAAAATCAACATTATTTTCTACTGACCTGGAGGTTGACCGTTGTTCGGCCATTAGAGCAGAATTTCGAGCTTCATGAACATCATCATCTTTGGCCTTCATTTCGAACTCATATACTTTTAGATCACTAAATAATTTGTCCGTTGACAACATTCTTAGATCTCGGTGATCGCGCATAGCCGTAACCTTCATATCCCATGCAGATGGTAAACCTCGTAGGATTTTGAGATTAATTTCATTTTGGCTAATATTTTTGCCAAGATCACTAATCTCTCCAAGAACTTTGATCATTCGAGCTTCCATGTCTGCAACACTTTCACTTGAGAGCATTTTGAAATCATCAAACTTCTTCATGGCGATTGTGAGCTTATTGTCTTTTTCTTGTTCATCTCCTTCAACAATCTTGATGAGAGTTTCCCATATTTCTTTAGCAGTAGCACACTTTCGGATCTTCAGAAATATTGTATCATCCACGGCTTTGAATAGAATATCCTTGGCAATATTGTCAAGATTATTCTGTGTTCTATCATCCGATGTCCATTCCGATTTAGGCTTTTGTACGTACTGTGGAGCATCCCGGGATATAACAAATGTCGTATTGACTTTTAATATTTCGATAGGGCCAGTGGAAATAACTTCCCACATTTCATCGTGTAAAGCTGATAAGTGTACCTGCATACGAACTTTCCAATCATCAAATTTATCAAGTGAGAATAATAGATTTTGAGCTAAATCTTTCTTCATCATCATCACGAGAGATATGAAAGATTAATCCAATCACACACTTTATAGAATGGATCTGTCTAGCAGTCAGAAACGGTTGACCCAATTAGGCAACGTGCTTAGATAGCAAATTGGCCTAAATAGACAGCCTGCTCTGATACCAATTGTTGGTCCCAAAAGAGGTAAGGTGAAAGTCTAGAGAGGGGGGGGGGGGTGAATAGACTTTCAGACTTTTTCGCACAGCACAACAATTGCTAAGCCAGAGATAAACCAAAACTCTTAACTAGATTGTTAGAGTATGGTGCACAGCGGAATTAAATAAAGATAAAGTGTGTGTGAGATTGTGTCAGTATATCTCGTGTGAAGCAAGTAAAGAGCAGTAAGTAAAGAAAGCAGTAAAGAACACAAGACAATTATAGTGGTTCGGAGGTGGTGTAATCCTCCTACTCCACTTGCTCTTATCTCCAAGAACAATTCACTATATCCACCACTTCTTGGTTCCAAGATACAATGAATTCCGTGATCTAGTGCTTTGATCACCAAACCCGCACTAATCACGCCCAATGACACCACACTGTTGCTTCGGGTTTCATGTCGCCGCGCTACTATCCCAGGATTTCACGACTCCGCGTTACTTTCCCCCTGTCTTCCACACTCCGGTAGAAACGTATCCCGTGATCAAGTGCTTTGATCACAAAGCCCGCACTAATCACGCCCAGTGCCTCCGACACGGCTGCTTCGGATCTCACAGCTCCGTGTGACAATCCAGGATTTCACAGCTCCGTGCTATTTTCCTCCCTTTTCTTGTTTTGCTCCAAAACAAGTTTTGTCTTGCTTCCAACTTCGAGACTCTGTAGTTGATCTTCAATGATGCGCTTAGTCTCTTTGATGAAGATTAAACACTCTGGATGATTTTCTTGTGATAGCTCTGAGTGTTTTCTCTCTTTGAAAATATCAAGTAAAGCACTTGATTTTTATACTCTGTTTAGCCCTGTTTCAGAACTCTCTGAATATTTCTCTTTTAAGCTCTTAGAGTTATTTCTCACTTCTCACTTGAAGATTTTCTTTTTGGTATACTCTGTACCAAATGAGATTTTTTGCTCTATGTATTCTTTCTCTTTTCTCGTTAGTTTCCCATCTTCAAGTCTTCATATCTTCATCATTTTATAGCTGGTAATGAGAATCTGCCCGTTGGAAAGAGACGATCTCATTTTTGAATTCTTGTATCTTTTGTCAGAGATCTTAACTTATCTTCTAGCAAAGTGTCAGAAAAGATAAGCTAGCCGTTGGTAGAGCTTCAACTTCATGCAAATGAGTTCCCAAACTTCATCTGATATTTCTCTGGTTTTCTCATGTTTCTTGAGAAATATCTGGGTCGCAGCTTTGTGTAGAATGGCTTCTCTGATCAGCTCTGAAGTGGTTCTTGTTTCTTTGGGATTTAAATACTTTAAAAATATTCTTCAATTTAATCCCATACTAGTTAGACTAGTATTTTTCTTTCTGAGAAATTCTTCACTGTAAGTTTTCTCATCTTCTTCGTCTAGGTGTTCTAATATTTCAAACTGGCTTTGAACTTCATCCCAATTTGAATTTCTCCTTTGTAATTGACACCCAATTGCAATTGACTTGTAATTGGCACCCAATTTGAATTTTTCCATTGTGATTGGCACCCAATTGACTTTGACTTGTAATTGGCACCCAAACTTCTCCTGGTGCTTTAATTGCTTCCCAATTTGAATTATTTGACTTTGACTTCGAAATTGGCTCCCAGACTTCTCCTGGTATTGAATTTCATCTCAATTCAATTGCTTTCTTTTAATTGGTCCACTTTGACTTCGAAATTGGCTCCCAGACTTCTCCTGGTATTGAATCCCAACGTCTTCTTTTAATTGGTCCCCAATTTGAAATTGCATCCCATACTACAACTTGAATTGGCTCCCAATTTCAATTTTACATTGGCTCCCAACTTGAAATTTCAATTGCTCTGAAATCAGCTCCCAAGTGCAATTGAGAAGGAATTGGTCCCAAGTGCAATTGCTTCTCAATTGCCTCCCAACTTGAAATTTCAATTGCTCTGAAATCGGCTCCCAAGTGCAATTGAGAAGGAATTGGTCCCAAGTGCAATTGCTTCTCCATTGCCACCCAAGTGAGTGCAATTGCTTCTCAATTACCTCCCAACTTGAAATTTCAATTGCTCTACCTCCCAACTTGAAATTTCAATTGCTCTGAAATCGGCTCCCAAGTGCAATTGAGAAAGAATTGGTCCCAAGTGCAATTGCTTCTCAATTGCTCTGAAATCGGCTCCCAAGTGCAATTGAGAAGGAATTGGTCCCAAGTGCAATTGCTTCTCAATTGCCACCCAAGTGAAATTGTGCTTCTCAATTGCCACCCAAGTGAAATTGCTCTGAAATTGCTCAATTTTACATTGGCTTTGCTTCTCAATTGCCACCAAGTGAAATTGTGCTTCTCAATTGCCACCCAAGTGAAATTGCTCTGAAATTGCTCAATTTTACATTGGCTTTGCTTCTCAATTGCCACCCACCCAACTTGAAACTTAATTAATTTTGACTTCTCAAATTTTACCTTGTAAAATTATTCATGGTGAGATTTGAACTTGAGCCATTTCACATAATACATCAAGCATCTTCCACTTCATCCTTACAGCTTATTGGATAAATCTCCAATCATCATTGATGTACTCCTTTCTTTCCATAGATGCTTGATCTCCAAGTCAAATTCATGCAATCTTCCAATCTTAATTTTCTTTCACGAAAATTCGTCTGGGAATTCCTTTTTGAGTAGTAGCGACGTGAAACTCATATTATTCATCTTCTTCTATATGTCATTTTCTTCAGACAAATTCTTGATTTTAGGCTTGATATCTTCTTCTTCTATTTTCATGCATCTTCTTCTGTTTTTCTCTTTTGCAACTTAAATAATTTCCCGATCATGGTCTAAGAATTTACTAGACCAATAAAATAAAATTGGGGGTTCTACAAATACATATTTGGCATATCAAAACCATTACACTTTATTCCTAACATCGGTAATACTTTCGTTAGAAAGCATTTTGAAATCTTCAAATCTTTTCATGGCGATGGTTAACTTGTTGTTTTTTTCTTGTTCGTCGCCTTCACCGATGCTTATGAGAGTATCCCATATTTCGTTTACTGTAGTGCACTTTCAAATCTTTGGGAATATGGTGTAACACCCCATGTTACGGCCTTCAATCCCGGATTAATTATTTAATTAATTCCGTTAATAATAAATTAAAAAGGATTTAACTTGGTTAGGATTCCCTTTAATTATTTAATGTGGTCCACCATGGATTGTGGTCCCTTGCCTAAACTAGAGTCTTAAACCTGTTAGGAATAAAGAGAGTAAACATTTTACTAGTTAGATTCTAATTAGGAATCCTAGCCTTACATATCTATTAGGAATAAAGAAAGTAGGCCTTTATTATTCAGATTATGATTAGGATTCCTGATTCTATAAATAGGGGATTAGAAAGCAATTAGAACCCTTACCACCCATAGTTATATTACACGAAAATATTCCCGAAAGATTCCCCACCACCAAGCCTAGGGAGATCAATCGGATGGAAATCTTAGAGAAGAACCTTAATAGCCAAGGGAGGATTAATTAAGGCTAAGAGGTAACCCATGTCTCAACAAAACCAATTTTCCTTGCTATAATCTTCTTTTTTTGGCTCCATTGATATGCAATTCTATGCTTGTGTCTTGATAAAGCTTTTATGATGATTATGATATAATCTTGACGTTTATGAGATGATCTTATGTGTTGATCTTGATAATCTTGATGATTATGAGGGAATCTTGATAATCGTGTGTTGATTTTGATATTCTTGATTTTAAAGATAAAGTTATAATCTTGTGATTTAAATGTGATTTGGGTGGAATTTTGTATGTTCGGGTATTGAGTCTTGTTTATGTCTAGAAGTCATGTTAGGATGTATTTAACGTGATTCTTGGTTTTAATCCATTGCTTGATTACGTGGTGTTGTCGCTTGTGTTTAAATGTGTCTGGACATGGTTTCGGGTTCCACGAAAGATCCCGGGACTAAAATATTACAAAAGAGTCAGTGAGGGGTAGGTGGGGGTAGGGGAACACGCCACCTACCCGTTGCCCCAAATAGGGCCGCCGGTAGCGGGCAGGCGACTGCCCGCCAGGCACCGGCTGCCTTATGCGTGCCGCTGCTGGTTTTCTCATTGTGGGTTGGTGGCTTTCACCATTTGATGTTTCCCCGTGCCCCATGGCGTCCCACCGGACCCCGTTTGTCGTGCCTGAGTCTAGTTTGATGTTTCGGGTACCGTTCGTATGATAAAAGAGTCTTAGGTATAGCATGCTAGTCGAATTGGTAACCCGTTGGCCTAGGTGAAAGATGTATGAACCCCCTTATGCATATTCCTAGTATGTGGTTGACCACGCATAAGTTTTATTTATACGTTTTTCCCCCTTCCCAATGTGCTAATGTGGGTTGCATGTGCTTGCTATGTGTTATGTATGCATGATACCCCAATTGGTTGCGATCAATTGGCTATACGGGCAGTTGGATGGGTTGAGAACCATCTGCTGTTAACCAGGCCGGTTGTGATCGGTCAGGTATATAAATATTATATAGGGTTGCGGTCCACCGTTTGGTTGCGATCAAACGTTATAAATGAGTTGCGGTTCATAATCTGGTTGCGATCAGAAATATACACTATTTGGGCTGCGGTCCACCGTTTGATTGCGATCAAACGTTATGATGAGCTGCGGTTCATCGGTTGGTTGCGATCAACTCCTTTGTGCTGCGGTACGAGGTAGGGTGCTTCGGGGCCGTGTTAGCGCTATATGCGCTGACCCTCATGTATGGGCATGCGATTGGTCCTGCGACACCACCAAAGTGTGCTTATGTGTTGAGATAATGATTGAATACTAATATGTTGATGTGGAATAAACTTGTGACCTTAGGGCGTATGCTAGTATCTTTATATGCATGATTATAACTGATAAATGTGCTTGTCCTTACTTGTTGAGTCTATTCTCGATTTTAAACTAGAGTCTCCTAAGTATATATATCTTCTAGCTTCAAAATGGTTTTCATATATATATATATATATATATATATGTATGTATGTATACATACATACATATGTATGTATGTATGTATATATATATATATATATATATATATATATATATATATATATGTACGTATACATACATACATATATATATATATATATGTACGTATACATACATACATATATATATATATATATATATATATACATATATATATATATATATATGTATGTATGTATACATACATATATATATATATATATATATATGTATGTATATATATATATATATATATGTATATATATATATATATATATGTATGTATATATATATATATATATATGTATATATATATATATATATATATGTATGTATATATATATATATATATATATATATGTATGTATATATATATATATATATATATATATGTATATATATATATATATATATATATATATATATATGTATGTATATACATATATATATATATATATATATATATATACCTATATTGTATTTTAACGCGTTCGAGTGGGTTACCAGCATTATTCGCTGAACAGATATATTTGGCTTTCAGGCACAGATGAGTAGCTCTGGAGCGCGCTAGTCGGACCCGTGGACCTAGTTAGATTAGTTCTATTATCGGCCTGCGTGCCTTGAGGTTGTACTAGATACTGATTGAGGATTTCTTATGTTTAGATAGTTATGCCTGTGCATCTGAGTTCTCCAGCTCAGATGTGGCATAGCACCCAGACAATTAAGTTTAGTTTATGCTCTGTTTGGGAATTAATAAGAGATTCCCTTTATTATATAAGTTTTAAAAGTTTCGAAAATTTGGGGTGTTACAGTTGGTATCAGAGCCTAAGTTTGACCCTAGGATAAGACTCTTAATACAAGACCTTAGGACATTAAGCTTGAACTCTTAGGTATTAAGTACTTAGAACTTAAGAATCTTAGGATGCGCGGTGATGTTGTGAGTTCATTTATCGCTTTCAATTAAGTTTCCTATACCTGCTCCTTTCTCAGCTTTACTCCTTTTAGTTAAAAACCAGGTAAGTAGGAAAGTTTACCCCGTAACCGAGTAGTGTACACTTACTCGGTAGAACCCCTCGTTCTTGTCCCCTCTAAAGACCTGACCAAGACTAGGTAAAGACTGCGACTAAGAAGAAAGAAGACTCGGATGTCTGTTAAAGCAGAGCAGTTAAGATGCGGCGTTTACATCTGGACATGCGATCAACCCAAAGGAGATAGACTACTTCATTTTACAACCGAATTCAATCACCACGACTGCAACACCCCTAAAATTTAAAACTTTGAATACTTATGATATAAAGGTAATTCTATTATTAAATCCCAAAACAGAGCATACTAAACATAAGTGTTTGGGGTGCTATGCCACATCTGAGCTGGAGAAATCAGATGCACAGGCTAAACTATCTAATTATCCTCAAAACAATGTCAATACATCATCATCGCACGCAGGCCAAAAGGGAAGCTAACTATCTAAGCCTTGGGTCCTCTAGCGCGCTCTGAAGCTACTCATCTATGCCTGAAAGCCAAATATATCTGTTCAGCAAATAATGCTGGTAACCCACTCCAATGCGTTAAAATACAATATAAGTATATATATATATATATATATATATATATATATATATATATATACATAGGAAAACCATTTTGAAGCCGGAAGATATATACTTAGGAGACTCTAGTTTTAAAACCGAGAATAGACACAACAAGTAGGGCCAAGCACATTCAACAGATATAATCATGCATATAAAGATACTAGCATATATCCTAAGGTCACAAGATTATTTCACATCATTCATATCATTATCTCAACACACAAGCACACTTTGGTGGCGCTACAGGACCAATCGCATGCCCAAACATGAGGGTCAGCGCATATAGCGCTAACACGGTCCCGCAGCACCCTGCCTCGTACCGCAGCACGAAGGTGTTGATCGCAACCAACCGATGAACCGCAGCTCATCATAACGTTTGATCGCAACCAAACGGTGTACCGCAGCCCAAAAAGTGTATTTCTGATCGCAACCAGATTATGAACCGCAGCTCATGTATAACGTTTGATCGCAACCAAACGGTGGACCGCAGCCCTATATAATATTTAATACCTGACCGATCGCAACCGGCCTGGTTAACAGCCGATGGTTCTCAACCCATCCAACTACCCGTATAGCCAATTTGATCGCAACCAAATTGGGGTATCATGCACACATAACACATAGCAAGCACATGCAACCCACATTAGCACATTGGGAAGGGGGGGAAAAACGTATAAATAAAACTTATGCGTGATCATCCACATACTAGGAATACTCCTAAGGGGTTCATACTTCTTTCACCTAGGCCAACGAGATACCAATTCAACTAGCATGCAATACACAAGACTCTTTCATCCTACGAATGGCACCCGAAACATCAAACTAGGCTCAGGCACGACAAACGGGGTCCGTTGGGACACCACGGAGAACGGGAAAACATCAAACGGGGAAAACCAACATCCCACATCGGGAATTTCCAGCGGGTGGCCGGTGGGTGGAGGACCACCCGCCGGCGGCGAACTGCTGGGTAGTGGGTGCCCAGCGGGCAGACGCCTACCCACCGGCTGCCCGCTGCCGGCGACGCCCATAGGGGCAGCGGGTAGTCGGCGGGTTCCCCTACCCCTACCTACCCCCCACTGACTCTTTTGCAATACTTTGGTCCCTGGATCTTTCGTGGAACCTGAAACCATGTTTAGACACTTTTAATCACAAACGACGACACCACGTAGTCACATAATGGATCAAAACCAAGAATCACATCTAAATACATCCTAACATGACTACTAAACATAATTAACATCCGGTCATGCGAAATCCCACCCAGATATACCAAGAATATTACCATACGAAATTCACGATTTAACCCAAGGCTCTAATCATATTTAAATCACAAAATCACGCTTTATCTTTAAAATCAAGAACATCAAGATTTATCATGAACGACACACAATTATCAAGATCTTCTTATAATCATCAAGATTATCAACATCAACACATAAGATCATCTCATCAACATCAAGATCATATCATAATCATCATAAAAGATTTATCAAGACGCAAGCATAGAATTGTATATCAAAAGGAGCCAAAGGAGAAGATTATAGCAAGGAAATAGGTTTTGTTGAGACAAGGGTTACCTCTTAGCCTTAATTAATCCTCCCTTGGCTATTAAGGTTCTTCCCTAAGATTTCCATCCGATTGATCTCCCTATGCTTGGTAGTGGGGAATCTCCCGGGAATATTTTCGTGTAACATAACTATGGGTGGTAAGGGTTCTAATGGCTTTCTAATCCCCTATTTATAGAATCAGGAATCCTAATCATAATCTGAATGATAAAGGCCTACTTTCTTTATTCCTAATAGATATATAGGTCTAGATTCCTAATTAGAACCTGACTAGTGAGGTTTACTCTCTTTATTCCTAGTAGGCTTAAGACTCTAGTTTTAGGCAAGGGTCGACAATCCATAGTGGACCACATTAATTAATTAAAGGGAATCCTATCCAAATTAAATCCTTTTTTTAATTATTATTAACGGAATTAATTAAATAATTAATCCGGGATTGAAGGCCGTAACACGGGGTGTTACACCCTCCCCCCCTTACACGAAGCTTCGTCCCCGAAGCTTAGAAATCATTACGGGAATAACGAGTCAAATCTAGTACGGTGGTCATATTGAGAAAGTGTTCTACGGGGAAAATATATAATTATACATCTATGTATACTGAGTTTTTTGGGAACGATTGGGTTAAAAGGATAAAGAGAGTGGACGATTTGGGTTTCAAACATGCGGGCAAGGTAATTTGGGAAGTAGGATCAAGGTTTTCAAAGTTGCAATTTAGGAAAAGAGGTTGCCACCTTGTATGGTATCATTTGAAATAAGAAATCAAGAATGATGTTTGGAACAGTAGAGTGGATTTCCCAATGAAATGGTATTCGATAGACAAGGGAATGAAAGGAGTTCGGCTAGAATAGGGTTAAGGATTCTCGACTTCGAGCAATTATTCCTGTTTGAGACTTGATTATGACGTAAGGACGAATTGACGATCCTTTTTCTTTAGTTTTGGCTCTGCTTGACTCTAAGATTTCCGTTGATCTTTTCTTTTCAAGCTAAAGTCTCATCCATCCTTACTGATTTTGAAGGAGTTCTCGTGATGAATCCCGTGCACACTCTCCCAAAATGCCCAAAAGTCTTGACCTAGTCGATAAACTAAGTTAATTCTTCTAAGGCGCACCTCCAAATTCTCCCCAAAGTCTATTGGGAGTCAATAATCTTCGGGTTGACTTTCTCTCCTTATTGAATTTCATCTCTTCTTTGGTGAATGAAATTCTTAGCAAGACTTCATGCCCTCCCTGGAGTTCGGCTTGCTGTACCTTTTGTGTTACTCTTTAATAGTGAAGGCGCCTTTGCATGTTCCTCTTCTTCTTGAAGTGCAGTTGGTTACCTAATCTTGTTGCGGAATGACTCGGTGACTTTACGAGTCATCTTATTTCCTTGTTGGTCCTTTAAAAACCCTTGAGGCATTGGCACTAATGTGCTCTTTACTCTTTCCTTAGTGCCACGAACAATGGCACTCTTGATCTTTCACAACTTGTAAAGAGCCCTCTGATTACTCGAACGAGGTCCATGGTTGAAGGAAGCCTGGTCAATCCTTAGCACTCGACTTTAAGGCATTTGTAAGTCTTTAGCATGAGCTCCCAACTCGACTCCTTGGTTTGTACAATTCTTCTCGTCAACCATCCCTAGTTGGTTGTATCGTAGAGTCCAACTACAACTTCCATGTGTAATGCAATTGGTTGTGTCTTTTCGAAGGCGTCTCGCGGGTCAAGGTCCTTTACCAAGGTCACCACTTTTAGGCAACCCATGATTCCTTACCCAAGACTTGCGTTCATCAATCGAGGCACACAAATGCACAATGGATCAATAAAATGAGAAGTCAAGAAATCGTCATACCGTACCAGTGGGCACGAGGTGGGCAGTCGACCGCCTGCCAAGGTCCTGTCAGGGTCCCGTTAAGGTCCCGTCAAGGTCCCGTTGTGGGCCCGCTGGAACGCGATTGTGAAGAGGGAATCTCTTCAGGAAAAGTCCCGAAAACGCACAAGTTCAAGTCCAAACACTTCCACACTCTTATGAACAACAAAAGGGGCTTGAATACCTAGAATGACTCACTGAACAACATTATTGCACCCTAAACACGAGTTCTGGATGAGTCGAGACTCTCGCATGTCCTTCATTGTTGCTTAGTATGTCGGGTCTGGTTCCCAATTAGCAACCTCGTAACCTTTACAGGCTAGTCGGTTATAAACCAACTTTGTATTTTCCTTGCCTCAATTAATGGCAAGCCTTCTTGGTTTTTCTTGAATTTCAGCTTGTCACCCGGTCCCTGTTTAATCCTTTAGTGACCAAATGCTTAGTGATGCCTTTCTCTTCCTTGGAATGCATTTGGTTGACTGCTCTCAACGTCGCATGGCGTTGGCGATCTTGTGTGTCACATGTACTTCTTACGGTGCCTTAAAACCATCAAGGTCCTTATTCCAAAGTAAGACCTTTAATGCAGGGAAGTTTAGTGCACGACACTTTCCACGCGTCTGTCGCCGCTACTTTGATACTCCGAGTCCTTTTTAACAACTATCCTAACACCAACCTAATAAGCATCAACCCTCATGCCACTTAGATGGTGCAAGGGGTTTACGCCACTTGTAGGGTTTTGGCAAGCGTTCGCAAGGGAGGGATACAGGTTTAGAGCCATGGCAATGATTCCAAGCTCATAACGATTTAAGGTTTTCCAAGGATAAATTAAGTACAACAAAGAGTTAGTAAAGGCATAACGGGTGTTTAATTGCTTTCAAGGACAATCAAGGATTTGAGGCAAGGGATTCAACAATTAGGAATATCGAGAGGCTAGGATTCAAGGGCGAATGATATTTCAAGCTGAGGCAAAGGGTTCATCATGGCATACTTACCTCGCACGAAATATTTAAGAAAAAGCATTGTTCAAGCACTACTTCTCTTCCTTGCATTTAATTGGCGTTCTAGTTCTCTTTACAGGTGGTCTCCTACTTCCGTTACTCCTTTTCCCGGATTTGTTCCTGAATTCCCCGTCGTAGAACTTGGATTCGGTGAAGGTTAGTAGTGCTAGCACACGCCTCGTCGAGGGTAGTAGGATCTTCTTCCCCTGCGAGGATAGACGGGTGATGGTTTGAGACTTGGCGAGCCACGTCTGGGTCCCCGTTTTGGGTGGTCGTTTGTTGCTACGGAGGACAGCGTCGCTTAGTGCTTGGGCGACCTGAGTTAGTTGTTGTAGATTCTGAGCTAGAGATTCGTGAGCGGAGGGTTCAGGGGTCCTTGACTGACTTCTTGTTGGCGCAATGCTGATGGTCTACGGGGCCAATATTTATCGTAATGGTAAGTTAGTGGGTTGCATCCTTACCTTGATGCGATAAGCGTAGGGGGATTCTTAAGTTAAGCACAAAATAGAGTGACGCGGAAAGTTAGGTATGTAATGATAGGTAAACCCATAATCTCACCGCGCGTCCTAAGTTTCCTGAATCCTATGTACCAAAATACCTAGAGTTCAAGCTTAATGTCCTAAAGTCTTGTCTTAAGAGTCTTATCCTAGGGTCAAACTTAGGCTCTGATACCAACTGTAACACCCCTAAAATTTAAATCTTTGAATACTTATGATATAAAGGTAATTCTAATATTAAATCCCAAAACAGAGCATACTAAACATAAGTGTTTGGGGTGCTATGCCACATCTGAGCTGGAGAACTCAGATGCACAGGCTAAACTATCTAATTATCCTTAAAACAATGTCATTACATCATCATGGCACGCAGGCCGAAAGGGAAGCTAACTATCTAAGCCTTGGGTCCTCTAGCGTGCTCCGAAGCTACTCATCTGTGCCTGAAAGGCAAATATATATGTTCAGCAAATAATGCTGGTAACCCACTCCAACGCGTTAAAATACAATATAGGTATATATATATATATATATATATATATATATATATATATATATATATATATATATATACCTATATTGTATTTTAACGCGTTGGAGTGGGTTACCAGCATTATTTGCTGAACATATATATTTGCCTTTCAGGCACAGATGAGTAGCTTCGGAGCACGCTAGAGGACCCAAGGCTTATATAGATATAGGAAAACCGTTTTGAAGCCGGAAGATATATACTTAGGAGACTCTAGTTTTAAAACCGACAATAGAGTCAACAAGTAGGGACAAGCACATTCAACATATATAATCATGCATATAAAGATACTAGCATATATCCTAAGGTCACAAGATTATTTCACATCATTCATATCATTATCTCAACACATAAGCACACTTTGGTGGCGCCCCAGGACCAATCGCATGCCCATACATGAGGGTCAGTGCATATACCGCATACACGGCCCCGCAGCACCCTGCCTCGTACCGCAGCACGAAGGGGTTGATCGCAACCAACCAATGAACCGCCGCTCATCATAACGTTTGATCGCAACCAAACGGTGGACCGCAGCCCTAAAAGTGTATTTCTGATAGCAACCAGATTATGAACCGCAGCTCATGTATAACGTTTGATCGCAACCAAACGGTCGACCGCAGCCCTATATAATATTTATATACCTGACCGATCGCAACCGGCCTGGTTAACAGCCAATGGTTCTCAACCCATCCAACTGCCCGTATAGCCAATTTGATCGCAACCAAATTGGGGTATCATGCACACATAACACATAGCAAGCACATGCAACCCACATCAGCACAATGGGAAGGGGGAAAACGTATAAATAAAACTTATGCGTGGTCATCCACATACTAGGAATAGTCCTAAGGGGTTCATACATCTTTCACCTAGGCCAACGGGATACCAATTCAACTAGCATGCAATACACAAGACTCTTTCATCCTACGAATGGTACCCGAAACATCAAACTAGACTCTGGCACGACAAACGGGGTCCGTTGGGACACCACGGGGAATGGGGAAACATCAAATAGGGAAAACCACCATCCCACATTGGTAATTTCCAGCGGGTGGCCGCGCTGCCTGCCGGCGGCGAACTGCTGGTCAGCGGGTGCCCGGCGGGCAGTCGCCTGCACGCCGGCTGCTCGTTGCCGGCGATGCCCATAGGGGCATCGGGTAAATGGCGGGTTCCCCTACCCCCCACTGACTCTTTTGCAATACTTTGGTCCCGGGATCTTTCGTGGAACCCAAAACCTTTTTTAGACACTTTTAAACACAAACGACGACACCACGTAGTCAAATAATGGATCAAAACCAAGAATCACATTCAAATACATCCTAACATGACTTCTAAACATAATTAACACTCGATCATGCGAAATCCCACCCAGATATACCAAGAATATCACCATACAAAATTCACGATTTAACCTAGGGCTCTAATCATATTTAAATCACAAAATCACGCTTTATCTTTGAAATCAAGAACATCAAGATTTATCATGAACGACACACAATTATCAAGATCTTCTTATAATCATCAAGATTATCAAGATCAACACATAAGATCATCTCATCAACATCAAGATCATATCATAATCATCATAAAAGATTTATCAAGACTCAAGCATAGAATTGTATATCAAAAGGAGCCAAAGGAGAAGATTATAGCAAGGAAAATAGGTTTTGTTGAGACATGGGATACCTCTTAGCCTTAATTAATCCTCCCTTGGCTGTTAAGGTTCTTCCCTAAGATTTCCATCCGATTGATCTCCCTAGGCTTGGTGGAGGTTAATCTCCCGGGAATATTTTCGTGTAACATAACTATGGGTGGTAAGGGTTCTAATTGCTTTCTAATCCCCTATTTATAGAATAAGTAATCCTAATCATAATCTGAATGATAAAGGCCTACTTTCTTTATTCCTAATAGATATATAGGTCTAGGATTCCTAATTAAAACCTGACTAGTAAAATGTTTACTATCTTTATTCCTAGTAGGCTTAAGACTCTAGTTTTATGCAAGGGTCCACAATCCATAGTGGACCACATTAATTAATTAAAGGGAATCCTATCCAAATTAAATCATTTTTTAATTATTATTAACGAAATTAATTAAATAATTAATCTGGGAATGAAGGCTGTAACACGGGGTGTTACAACGACCCCTTGATTCAAGTAAGTGGCATACATCCCACGGTAAGCTGATTTATCTCGATACGAAAAGATTATGACGGAGATGAAAAGGGAAAAGAGAACTAGGACGTCTATTGATACAAGGAAATGAAGTAGCGGACGAATAGACGCTGTTGGTTAATCCTTGGAGAAAGTTGAGTCTATTCCGTCCCTTGCCTCGTTTGAACTATTAATCTCCGAATCCCATTTGCCTGATATTTCTATTTCATTAGAATCGTGTCTTATGACCCTTGGTTATTCTTGGGAAAGACCGACATCCATTATGCCTTTGCTTACCCATCGTTGTACCCAACTCGAATTCTTGGGAACCCAAAATCATTAGGAGCATCGGAATCATTGCCGTTTCCCTAATCTTATACACCTCCCCTTTGGAATCCTTATTAAAATCCCATGAATGGTGTAAACCCAGAACCTACAACAGTTGACTCAGGCCGCCTAGACGTTGAGCAACGCCATCCTTGATAACAACAACCGACCACCCCAAACGGGAACCCAGACGTGGCTCGCCAAGTCTCGAACCATCACCCGCCTATCCTCGCAGGGGAAGAAGATCCTACGACCCTCGACGAGGCGTACCGCCGAGCTTCACCAAATCCAACTTCTACAATGGGGAATTCAGGAACAGATCTGGGAAAAGGAGTAACGAAAGTGGGAGACCACCTGTAAAGAGAACTAAAACGCCAATTAAATGCAAGGAAGAGAAGTAGTGCTTGAACGACGCCTTTTCTTAAACCTTTCGTGCGAGGTAAGTATGCCATGTTGACTTGTGAACCCTTTGCCTCAGCATTAAAATATTATTCGCCCTTGAATCTCAGCCTCTCGATATTCCTAATTGTTGAGACCCTTGCCTCGAATCCTTGATTATCCTTGAAAGCAATTAAACACCCATTATGCCTTTACTCATTCTTTGTTGTACCTAATCTATCCTTGGAAACCTTAAATCGTTATGAGCTTGGGATCATTGTCATTTCTCTAAACCTGTATCCCTCTCTTTCGAACGCTTGCTAAAACCCCAGCAGTGGTGTAAACCCCTTGCTTTTTCTAAGTGGCATGAGGGTTGATGCTTATTAGGTTAGTGTTAGGATAGTTGTTGAAAAGGACTCGGCGTGTCAAGTGTCGTGCACTAAGCTTCCCTGCAATAAAGGTCTTACTTTGGAATAAGGACCTTGATGGTTTTAAGGCACTGTAAGAAGTACATGTGACAAACAAAACCGTCAAACGCCGTGCGACGTCAAGAGTAGTCAACCAAATGCATTCCAAGGAAGAGAAAGGCATCACTAAGCATTTGGTCACTAAATGATTAAACAGGGACCGGGTGACAAGCCGAACTTCAAGAAAAACCAAGAGGGCTTGCCATGAATTAAGGCAAGGAAAAGACAAAGTTGGTTTATAACCGACTACCCTGCGAAGGTTACGAGGTTGGTAATTGGAAACAAGACCCGACCTACTAGGCAACAATGAAGAACATGCGAGAGTCTTGACTCATCCAGAACTCGTGTTAAGGATTCAATAACGTTGTTCGATGAGTCATTCTATGTATTCAAGTCCCTTTTGTTGTTCATATAAGCATGGAAGTGTTTGGACTTAAATTTGTGCGTTTTCGGGACTTTTCCCGAGGAGATTCCCTCTTCACAATTGCGTTCCAGCGGGCCCCCAACGGGACCTTGACGGGACCCTGATAGGACCTTGGCAGGCGGTCGACCGCCCACCTCGTGCCCACTGGTACGGTATAATGATTTCTTGACTTCTCGTTTTATTGATCCATTGCGCACTTGTGTGCCTCGATTGATGAACGCAAGTCTTGGGTAAGGAATCATGGGTTGCCTAAAAGTGGTGACCTTGGTAAAAGACCTTGACCCGCTAGACGCCTTCGAAAAGACACAACCAATTGCATTACACATGGAAGTTGTAATTGGACTCTACGCTGCTAACCGACTAGGTCAAGACTTTTGGGCATTTTGGGAGAGTATGCACGGGATTCATCACGAGAATTCCTTCAAAATCGGTAGGAATGGATGAGACTTTAGCTTGGAAAGAAAAGATCAACGAAAATCTTAGAGTCAAGTAGAGCCAAAACTAAAGAAAAAGGATTGCCAGTTCGTCCTTACGTCATAATCAAGTCTCAAACAGGAATAATCGCTCGAAGTTGGGAATCCTTAAACCCTATTCTAGTCAAACTCCTTTCCTTCCCTTGTCTATCGAATACCATTTCATTGGGAAATCCACTCTACCGTTCCAAACGTCATTCTTGATTCCTTATTTCAAATGATACCATACAAGGTGGCAACCTCTTTTCCTAAATTGCAACTTTGAAAACCTTGATCCTACTTCCCAAATTACCTTGCCCGCATGTTTGAAACCCGAATCGTCCACTCTCTTTATCCTTTTAACCCAATTGTTCCCAAAAAACTCAGTATACATAGATGTATAATTATATATTTTCCCCGTAGAACACTTTCTCTATATGACCACCGTACTAGATTTGACTCGTTATTCCCGTAATGATTTCTAAGCTTCGGGGACGAAGCTTCTTGTAAGGGGGGGGGGAGGGTATAACACCCCGTGTTACGTCCTTCAATCCCGGATTAATTATTTAATTAATTCCGTTAATAATAAATTAAAAAGGATTTAACTTGGTTAGGATTCCCTTTGATTAATTAATATGGTCCACCATGGATTGTGGACCCTTGCCAAAACTAGAGTCTTAAGCCTGTTAGGAATAAAGAGAGTAAACCTTTTACTAGTCAGATTATAATTAGTAATCCTAGACCTACATATCTATTAGGAATAAAGAAAGTAGGCCTTTATTATTCATATTATGATTAGGATTCCTGATTTTATAAATAGGGGATTAGAAAGCAATTAGAACCCTTTACCACCCATAGTTATGTTACACGAAAATATTCCCGGGAAATTCCCCACCACCAAGCCTAGGGAGATAAATCGGATGGAAATCTTAGAGAAGAACCTTAATAACCAAGGGAGGATTAATTAAGGCTAAGAGGTAACCCTTGTCTCAACAAAACCTATTTTCCTTGCTATAATCTTCTTCTTTGGCTCCATTGATATGCAATTCTATGCTTGCATCTTGATAAAGCTTTTATGATGATTATGATATAATCTTGACGTTTATGAGATGATCTTATGTGTTGATCTTGATAATCTTGATGATTATGAGGGAATCTTGATAATTGTGTGTTATCTTGATATTCTTGATGTTCTTGATTTTAAAGATAAAGTTATGATCTTGTGATTTAAATGTGATTAGAGCCCTAGGTTAAATCATGGATTTTGTATTGTGATATTCTTGGTATATTTGGGTGGGATTTTGTATGTTCGGGTATTGATGTTTATGTCTAGAAGTAAGTTAGGATGTATTTAACGTGATTCTTGGTTTTAGTCTATAGCTTGATTACGTGGTGTTGTCGTTTGTGTTTAAATGTGTCTGGATATGGTTTCGGGTTTCACAAAAGATCCCGGGACTAAAATATTACAAAAGAGTCAGAGGGGGTTAGGTGGGGGTAGGGGAACCCGCCACCAACCCGCTGCCTTATGCGTGCCACCGGCGGGTGGTCCTTCACCCGCTGGTTTTCTTAGTGTGGGTTGGTGGTTTTCCCCGTTTGATGTTTCCCCGTGCCCCGTGGTGTCCCATCGAACCCCGTTTGTCGTGCCTGAGTCTAGTTTGATGTTTCGGGTACCGTTCGTAGGATAAAAGAGTCTTAGGTATTGCATGCTAGTCGAATTGGTAACCCGTTGGCCTAGGTGAAAGATGTATGAACCCCTTATGCATATTCCTAGTATGTGGTTGACCACGCATAAGTTTTATTTATACGTTTTTCCCCCTTCCCAATGTGCTAATGTGGGTTGCATGTGCTTGCTATGTGTTATGTGTGCATGATACACCAATTGGTTGCGATCAATTGGCTATACGAGCAGTTGGATGGGTTGTTAACCAGGCCGGTTGTGATCGGTCAGGTATATAAATATTATATAGGGCTGCGGTCCACCGTTTGGTTGCGATCAAACGTTATAAATGAGCTGCGGTTCATAATCTGGTTGCGATCAGAAATATACACTATTTGGGCTGCGGTCCACCGTTTAGTTGCGATCAAACGTTATGATGAGCTGCGGTTCATCGGTTGGTTGCAATCAACCCCTTCGTGCTGCGGTACGAGTCAGGGTGCTTCGGGGCCATGTTAGCGCTATATGCGCTGACCCTCATGTATGGGCATGCGATTGGTCCTGCGACACCACCAAAGTGTGCTTATGTGTTGAGATAATGATTGAATACTGATATGTTAAAGTGGAATAAACTTGTGACCATAGGGCGTTTGCTAGTATCTTTATATGCATGATTATAACTGATAAATGTGCTTGTCCTTACTTGTTGAGTCTATTCTCGGTTTTAAACTAGAGTCTCCTAAGTATATATATCTTCCGGCTTCAAAATGGGCATAGATGAGTAGCTCCGGAGCGCACTAGTCAGACCCATGGACCTAGTTAGATTAGTTCTATTATCGGCCAGCGTGCCTTGAGGTTGTACTAGATACTGATTGAGGATTTCTTATGTTTAGATAGTTTAGCCTGTGCATCTAAGTTCTCCAGCTCAGATGTGGCATAGCACCCCGACAATTACGTTTAGTTTATGCTCTGTTTGGGAATTAATAAAAGATTACCTTTATTATATAAGTTTTAAAAGTTTCGAAATTTTGGGGTGTTACATATGGTGTCATCGACCGCTTTGAACAAAATGTCCTTGGCAATGTTGTCCAAGTTATTTCGCCCTCTATCTTCACTAGTCCACTCCATTTTCGGCTTTGGAACATATTGTGGAGCATTTGGATCTCGTGCGGTAGCGGTATTTGCTTGCATGATCGAAATAGGACCATTTGTGATGACTTCCCACATTTCATCATTTAAAGCAGATAAGTGCACCTGCATACGTATTTTCCAATCATCAAATTAATCATGTGAGAAAAGCAAATTTTGAGCAAGAACCATATCTCTCTTCATCTTGAACTTTTGAGATCTGCATAGCAGTCAAGAAAAGACTCAAATAGACAACTGCTCTGATACCACTTGTTGGTCCCGAATGGCTGGAGAGAAGTCTAGAGGCAGGGTGAATAGACTTCTCTAACTTTTAAAACTTTTCTTAATAACACAACACTTTGGTAATTTCAACTCTAAATAACAAGCATAAACAAGTTAAACAACTTAGAGTGTGCACAGCAGAATATGTAACGGTAAAGTGTTATGCTTGATTGTGTGGTGCTCAAAGAGAGATTCTAAACATACAACACGTTAGAAACACTTGATATAGATTAAGGATGATGTATGTAAAATTTCACTTGCATGCAAACGTGTGAAC
Source organism: Ipomoea nil (assembly GCF_001879475.1). NCBI lineage: Eukaryota > Viridiplantae > Streptophyta > Magnoliopsida > Solanales > Convolvulaceae > Ipomoea > Ipomoea nil. Next base: position 1,855,518 of record NW_017619805.1, on the reverse strand, counting down.
TATCAAACCCAGACTGATAAAGATATGCGATAAATCGTAACGGGTTAGTTCACAGTTGATAATAGCATGCACAAAATATAATGAGCAGTAAGTAAAGAGATAGAGAGATTTATAATGGTTCGGAGATTGTGTAATTCTCCTACTCCACTCTTCTCCTTTCACTCCAAGGAGGAAATTCACTATTCTTCGATTACCCACATACAATAGTGAATAAGTGTCCACCGACACTTCTCCAAGTGCTTCGCACAAAGCTACACTCCACCAAGGTTTTTCACAAGCTCCTCTTGTTACTCCGCCTTCCTGAGTACTTCGCACCAAGCTGTACTCCTACACCACGAGAACTACGCACAAAGCTACGCTCTCACGGGGTTTTCACAAGCTCCTCTTGTTACTCTTCCCTTTACAACCGAGTGCTACGCACAAAGCTATACTCAAACCGGGTTTTTCACTCTCCCTAGTTACTCTACCCCCTTTCTACACTCAGTAGAAGTGTTTACAATGAAATACAATGATTTCTCTCTCAGACTTGAATTTTTCTTATGAAGATCTATTTCCCCTTTACTGGCTAAAAATATTGCTTGATTTTCTCTTTGTAAATATCTTGTTGTTAGCCGTGGTTCTCCGTTCTTGTCTTCAAGTCTTCTTGGACAATTTATAGCCAATGAAAGCTATTTGTCCGTTGATCAACTTTCGATCACGATCGTCCATTTGGAATTGTAGTTGATCAAATAATTGTGTCAACTTGATCTGCAAAGTCATTTCGCCGTCTGTCAGAAGATTTGAATAATCTTGTCGTTGCTCTTCATTAATCTGACAAAAGCTGTGTAACCTCCAAATTTGAATTAATTTCAGGTTTGACTTTTGTTGAATTATTGATCTGATATGTCAAGTTGATCAAATAATTTATCTGCTGATTCTTGCTTGAGTGATAAAGAGATTTCCTTCGTGAATCAGCTTCTTCGACTTCCTTCACAAAAATGCGGGTTCCCAAAAAGCTTGTCTAAAGACATCCTGTCTAAAATTGTAGCATGTCTAAGAATGATGTCATTACCCGTCTGATGATGATGTCATATCCCGTCTAAAGCTTTTGCATCATGTCTCACATTATTCAAGGGAGATGAATAATGTGAGAATAAAGTAGTAATTTAAATTCCAGTATTTGTTTTGCAGGAATAGAATTACTGAGAATTTCAATTCTAATGTTTTGTATGCATTGGAATTGAAGGGGAATAAGTAGTATAAAGTCCAAAATGTCATACTTATTAGTATTATTATTATTATTATTATTATTATTATTATTATTATTATTATTATTATTATTATTAATTCTAAATGACCAAATTCAAATTTTGCTTTTGAAAATTTATGTAAAACGATGTATAAATGAACCATAGAATTGCATAATGAAAGCGATAAAATAGATAAGGGAGTTTCAAGAAAACATATTTGATTGAGGTTGGCCTACTAATAGACGTTCTGTGTTGAGAGTAGAAGAATAAGACACGCTATAATCGAAAGACATAGGTCAAACATCAATTTTAGGTTAAAAAGAGAGAGCGGTAATTTTGTCTCAAAGTTACTTTTTTTTTCTTCCTAAAATCCATGTAATTGAAATACCAAGGGGGGTTTAGGATTCTAATTCTATGAAAATGAGGGAATTAAATTTCAATTCCGCGGAATTGCAATTCCCTCCAACCAAACGAAGGAATTTGCTTGCCTTTGGAATTATGTGAAAATTATGTGGGAATAGAATTGTAATTCCCTCCAACCAAAGCCCCGTTAGTGATTTGGAGGTAGGACCCACTTTTGAAATTGAAAAAAAAAATTATGGATAAAGATAACCTATGTAAAAAGGTGATTAAATTTAAGAAAAGTCATTGTTGTTAAACATAATATATATAAATAATAGACATATTGTTTGATTATCCATTAAAAAGTATTTAATATACACCACACGTGATTTTGTAAAGAGGTGCGTTGAACATAATATACATAAATAATAAATGTGTAGAGTCTCAGTAGATTGTTAATTAATTGAGACAAAATATATTCTTAAATTCTTGTAAATTAAAGTATGCATTCTTTGACATCTAACGATCAAAACCACAACTTTATAGTCAACTTGAAAACCAAAAGATGAGGTATTAGTGAGGGATTGAATTCACTGTATCTTATAAAATGAGAATTTTTAACTTGTGATAAACTTAGGCAGTAAAGATTAGTATTGTTGTAGATATTTATGATCAAAATTAAAAATCATATCTTAATAATTTTTATATTAAAATAAATTAATTTTTTATTCAATTCTTATGACCATTGGTAAATCAGTAAAAATTTAATCATTTTTTTTTTGTTAAAAGTGACATTATTATAATTGGCTTACTAATTATGTGAAAGAGTAATTAAATAGTTATGCTATGAAGTTAATTATAAAATACAAACTCATAGGTTTTTATTATATATATATATATATATATATATATATATATATATATATATATGATTGAGACTTCAATTATTGATATACATAAATTCTTCTTCTTGTAAGCTCTCATAGATATTTTCAAACACTAATTTTTTCTGTGTAAGATTTATTTGATAATGAAAATTTTTGCTTTTAAATGTTTAAAAAGAAAACTTTTTTATTGCAGATATAATATGTCAACTTAGAATAAAATGTACATTCTAATTGAAACAATATATATAGTTTTGGAATATAAAATTAAGTTATTTTGTGCTACTACAAATAATTTTTGATTTAAACAAAGAGAAGATAATGTATTCATAAGATCATTATAGTATAACATTCTTATTCTTTTAAGATGACAATTCAAAAAATAATATTTTTCACATTTTATAATGGATGAAAAGAAAAAATCAAATTCAGTAAATACTATTATATTTTAATTATTACAACAAATGAGAAAAGGGTTGCAAAACATAGAAAAAAAAAGTACACTAATTATATTTAATAATAATATAAAAACAAAATATCCATTATTATGATTGTTGTTGTATGTTGTTGTTGTTATTTAGAGGTTAAAAATATGGTAACTTTTAAAATATTTAGTCATTGTACAAGGAATAAATTAAAATGACCAACTACGTACGTACCATGTAATGTAGTGGCATTCCAGTTCCAATCCTGGTGATGGGAGCTTATATTTTTAGGCTAAAAATATTTAAGAAAGTATATAACAAATAGTACCTTGAGCATTCAAAAAAAAAAAAAAAAAAAAAAAAAAAAAAAAAAAAAAAAAAAAAAAGTACTACCTTGTAAAAAATTATGAGTATTTAAAAAATATTAAAACGTATTAATTATCAATACACATAATTATACTAATATATTTTATATTTCCATTAGAGTCTTAACAACATTTTCTATTATATAATTTAGTAGATATATCATATATCATCAATTAAAAAAGTCACTTTCTCAAGCATGAAAACTCTCGCTTGAGGGAGTTGAGGCAAATTAATTACTGTCAAATTATATTATTTGATATTCTCTCTTATTCTATTAGGATTTCTCTAATTTTCTCTCATCTCTTTGATATTCTATCGGACCGTCGCCTTCGTGAAGCAAGCGGATCGGAGGCGGCGTCCGATCGTCTTCCCATGCTGCCATCTCCACCGCAGATAGCGTCCGCCTTCACCATTTTCTCCTCCATCTCCACCGCTACCGATCGTTACTCCCTTATTTTCGCATTATTGTTTCCCTTTGCTTTGTTTCACTGGTTTAATTTTGTTTGCAGTTTCTGTGTTTTTCCTCTCGTTGTTTTGACCAGTTTCTTCCCCTCCTTTACTTGGCAAGTTCTTATTTCATAAAACTGGTCATGGCGTATGTGAATCCCATCCTGGGTGATAAACATGACAATGAAAAAGAGACTCCTCTGAACTATGATATGCAGTTCAGTCCGATGGAGATATTTTCAATGGATAGAAGAATGGAAATAGATACTCAGGTGGTTTGCAAGACTATTCAACCAGTGTTACGTTAGTCTTGGGTACATTTGACCAAATCATTAAAGAAGCTTTAAGTTCATCCAAAGAATTCAGCTTTAAATTTGTGAAACAGTCTGCGAATCAAGTTTTCCGTAGCATTGCTAGAAAAGTTATTTCTATGTTTGACTTTAAGGAATGTTTCACCATTCCATGATTCTTTATTGTAAACGTTTTAGCCTATAATTAATGAATTAGCTTCTTTATTTAAAAATAAATAAATTACCGTCAAAAAAATTACTCCGTAATAAACTACGAATTTGAAAACCCATCATATCAAGTAAAAAGTGTCACTTCAAATTGAATTTATGCTCCATAAAAAATCGTATTATAATTTCCTCTTAAAATGGATGCATCAAAATAATATTCCATCCGTCCTATTTTATTTATTTGGTTTGATTAACGAGATTTAAATGAAATTAGTTTTAATTCAATTTTTAATAATGATAAGTATAGTATTAGTATATAAAATGTATATATTTAAAAACTTTATTAAAAGTATTATTAACACACAAAAAATAAATTTAAAAATTTTACTAAAGATAATAAGCAAAAAAAAAAAAAAAAAAAAAAAAAAAAAAAAAAAAAAAGAAGAAGATGATTTGACTAATGAATAGTAAACATAATAGATAAAATGAGACAGAAAATGTAACAATTTAAAAAGAGTTGATGTAGACTATGATGAACCTAATTTATAACAACAATACCAACAATGATTTTTCTAAATTGTTAATAGCAGAAGTTGTTGGCCCCGAATGGGTGGCGAGAAGTCTAGAGGGGGGGGGGGGATGAATAGACTTCTCTAACTTTTCAAACTTTCCTTAAGCACACAACACTTTGGTAATTTCAATTCTAAATAAAAAGCATAAACAAGTTAAACAACTTAGAGTGTGCATATCGGAATATGGAACAGTAAAGTGTTATGCTTGATTGTGTGGTGCTCAAAGAGAGATTCTAAACATACAACACGTTAGAAACACTTGATTTAGATTAAGGATGATGTATGTAAAATTTCACTTGCATGCAAACGTGTGAACTATTAAACCCAGACTGATAAGGATATGCGATAAATCGTAACGGGTTAGTTCACAGTTGATAATAGCATGCACAAAATATAATGAGCAGTAAGTAAAGAGAGAGAGAGATTTATAGTGGTTCGGAGATCGTGTAATTCTCCTACTCCACTCTTCTCCTTTCACTCCAAGGAGGAAATTCACTATTCTTCGATCACCCACATACAATAGTTAATAAGTGTTTACCGACACTTCTCCGAGTGCTCCGCACAAAGCTACACTCCAACAAGGTTTTTCACAAGCTCCTATTGTTACTCCGCCTTCACGAGTACTTCGCACCAAGCTGTACTCCTACACCACAAGAACTACGCACAAAGCTACGCTCTCACAGGGTTTTCACAAGCTCCTCTTGTTACTCTTCCCTTTCCAACCGAGTGCTACGCACAAAGCTACACTCAAACCGGGTTTTTCACTCTGTCTAGTTACTCTACCCCCTTTCTACACTCAGTAGAAGTGTTTACAATGAAATACAATGATTTCTCTCTCAGACTTGAATTTTTCTAATGAAGATCTATTTCCCCTTTACTGGCTAAAAATATTGCTTGCTTTTCTCTTTGTAAATATCTTGTTGTTAGCTGTGGTTCTCCGTTCTTGTCTTCAAGTCTGCTTGGACAATTTATAGCCAATGAAAGCTATTTGTCCGTTGATCAACTTTCGATCACGATCGTCCATTTGGAATTGTAGTTGATCAAATAATTGTGTCAATTGATCTGCAAAGTCATTTCGCCGTCTGTCAGAAGATTTGAATAATCTTGTCGTTGCTTTTCATTAATCTGACAAAAGCTGTGCAGCCTCCAAATTTGAATTAATTTCAGGCTTGACTTTTGTTGAATTATGTATTTGATATGTCAAGTTGATCAAATAATTTATCTGCTGATTCTTGCTTGAGTAATAAAGAGGCTTCTTCGACTTCCTTCACAAAAATGCGGGTTCCCAAAAAACTTGTCTAAGAATGCTGTCATATCCCGTCTAACTTGTATCATGTCTAAACACTTCTTGTCTAACATCAAAATTATTTCAAGTGAGGGTCAAACCATGTATCATTCAATTACTTTGCAAGTCTCCTTCTAACTCTACTAGTTAACCTTTTGATATACCTTTGACTTTAATTCCTTTTGTTTCTTCTCTTTGGCTTCACATGGGTTCCATAACACTTCATGTATAATGGTGACATCATCACCCGTCTAAAGTGACGTCATCATCCATCAAAAAAATATCATGTCTAAAAACTTTGCTTGATAACACTTCATGTCCTGGCTTGGCTTGATATCATTTCCCGTCTAAAACTTCATGATAGCACTTCCCGTCTAACACTTCATGATAGCACTTCACGTATAACACCATAGCTTGATATCACTTCCTGTATAACCATAGCTTATCTTAGCTTTTAGACAAAAATGCTTTCAATAGGAATCGAGCCATAGATCATCAAGTATGCTTCAACAAGTCTCTTTCCATCTCGTCCATCAATAAGGTGTTCACATAGACTTCATGGCAAGGGTGCACCATACTTTGTGAACCAGAACTGACTCAAATAAAATAAAATTGGGGACTACAAAAATACATTTTGGCTCATCAAAACTTTACAATATATTCCTAACATAAGTTATAGTCATATATGGTATACCTTAATGTTATATTGAGTACTGTTGATATTTTGTTAACAGTGTTTCATTAAACAAAAAATAACATAACGTCTTGAGAGTGATGGTTGAGTGCGTGGGTAGAGTTTAACTCTCATGGTCCAATGCACACTCTCAAGTTGTGGCGGCAACTTTCCCTAGTCACCAAATAACAACAATAATAATACTTCTTTTGTTTCATTTTACATATCATATTTAATATTCAGTGGTCAAATAAATTCTCTATTTTTTTTTAATATTCTTACAATTCTTAAATTTGATTTTGTGTTTAGTAGTATTTTTAAATTAGTTTTAAATATATAAATTTTATATATACAAATAACAAACTTAATTATGAAAAAATGAATTGTAAATAACACCAGTCAAATCTCGTTAATTGAAATAAACATATAAAATGAAATGGGGTAATAATAACAACAACAATAATATGTTGGAAAAATTACAATATTCGTCATTTATTAATTATATATCATCACATCATACCTGTAAGTTAATTTTTTCCTTTGAATTATTTACAAAATGATTTTTAAAACTAGATTCTCACAAAACTTAATGTCGGATTGTGACGGACGAGCGCTACATGTATGGTGTGAGGAAGAAGAAAGCAGTTTATTCAATATATTGTTTTGTGTTGTTACAATACGGAAAGAAGAACAAGAAACTTCTTTTATATATATATATAGAAACAGGATGGCGGTTGTAACCGATTCAACTCATTCAAGAACTATAGAAAGTCATTAATGCCCCTCACTTAGTTAATGTATCAGTATGCAGCTCGTCAACCTTTCCTTGCTTTGTATTTTCATGCTCTAACACCCCCCTAAGCTGGAGCGTGTAGATCCTGCACGTCCAGCTTAGATACAAAATGACAATTGGAGTGAATTCCATTTTTGGTCCTACTGTTATAGAGGTGTTTCCAATTTTAGTCCACCTTAATTTTTTTGTCACTTTATGACCACTATTATTGATTGTGTTCCACTTTTAGTCCACCGTTAGTACTTCCATCAAGAGGCCGTGTAATCTAGGGGTATTTTGATCTTTCTTCTCATCCAAGACTATGTTTGACTAAAAGAAATGAGAACATTGAACCAAGTGTGGTTGTAAAGTGGCAAAAAAAATTAAGGTGGACTAAAATTGGAAACGCCCATATAACAGTAGGACCAAAAATAGAATTCACTCGGACTGTTGATACCAACTTCAATAGATTTTGCATCATCAAATTTGTTTTTCCTTTTCTTATTACACTTTGCACTCTTTGCAGACTCAGCATCATATTCAGGTTCTAACTTGTGATCACCTTTTTCGCTTACAAGTTGATCCTTGCAAATGAAGGTAAAATGTAGCAGAAAAGCCAAGCAAAACTGTCTCTAATATATCTAAATCAGAGATCTGCTGAAGAGACTCAAATGGATCATTGCTTGCACTACTTTCATCCAAGACCATTGAACCAAGCATGTGCTCTTCATTATGTAAGGAACTATATGTTGCAGCACTATATAAACTTGGTTCCTTATCCACCAAATTTAACCCTTGCAAAACTGCATCACCTTCAAATTCTGCACCACTAATAGATAACCGGTTACCATTTTCATCAAATATCTATATCCCAGAAAACTCAGGAGAGCTCAATCTTTTACTTTTCAGATACTCTTCATTTTTCATGTCTACCATACTACCTTCTGCAGAGACAAATTCAGCCTCTTTAACCACCTTTTCAGTAAGAATCTCATTGTTTTCTTGTTTCAGTGGCAAATTCTCATGCTGACTTGATAGAAAGACAAAGTGACCAGACATAAACAATGCACTGGAAGTTTCAGCTTCATACTCCCCACTATCTTTATGCTCATCATTTGCATCCTCTTGTTTTGAACCAAGAGCAGCAGCATATGCAGATGCAATTAGTGATACAACCTCCCACTCATTTCCATGGGCAGTAGTCTCTTCAGTGTCCTTATTACTCCCCATTAATAGGAAAGCAGAAGTGAAAAACAGAGAGATCGGAGCGCTAGTGAGGAGTCGAGAATGATTAGAAACTGTCTCTGAATTCATGTATCTCTTTTCATAAGGGGCTATATGGCTGTTAACTAGAATGAAATAGATTCTCCAAAACTTTCTTTCTCTCATCACACGGGTATAACTCATACCTTAGTTTAGAGATTTCCTTCACCGATGTGAGAACAAGTTTTGCATGTCTCTCCTGGAACTCTGTAAGATCCTGGCGAACATTAGAGACTGTGGGAATGGAAGTCTCGGCCACGATCTCATTAGACCGCTTGGACGCTAAAATTTCCGCACAGTTTGAACCTAGACTAATGAGCATCGTCTTCCATGGGTATAGAGAAAGATTCTTTCTCACACGGTACGTTTAAATTACATACCACGACAAATTTCATTTAAATTTGTTAATCCTAAACCCTAATTCTGTGTTTACAGATCTATCTACATCTGACCAGCAACAAACGAATATAGGCGTAGAAAAGCACAAGAAGCACGGTAGATGTACATGCAGACAAATTTCGCAGTTCATAAGCTTGGATTTAGAGGCGCTAAGACGAAATTGATAAAGATAAGTAGTCCCTAAGCTGAAAACTATAGATCTGTATCTAAAATGTGTTTTTTTTTTTTTAGTTTCAGATTTATTAAGAAAACAAATTTGTGTTGTACGCATTTGCCAGGATGGTTTTTTTTTTTTTTTTTTGATTAAGCAAATAAAAGAATTTGAATTCAAAAATATTTGAACTATAAATTTATTTTTTATCAAATAGAGAATATAAAGTTCAAATTTTCATAATTATGCACATACATTTTAAAAATAGTCACTGTAATTATACACTATATTGATATTGTATAGTTTCTGGAAGAAGATAAAACACAAAACTGACCAGAAAATACTGAAAAAAAATTAACAACTACTGACTTAAAAAGAATAGTGCAGAGCATACATATTGAGTGAGCTGAAAGTGTACCTTTATTTAGATGATCATGCATATGTTTTCTCTTGTAACCAACAGTAGTTTAATTGACTAACTTTCTCATCTTTTGATTTTCTCTAAACTGCTGGTAGCTATCCAGATTTGAAGGATGGAAGTGATCTGAAGCAAGTTTGTTTGTTTTTTTTTTTTTTTTTTTAAAGGTGTGAAAGACACCATTTTATACTCCTTATTGCAATGTAGTGCAATTAAAAATTTCTTAAAAGAGTGTTTTTGAAAATTTCTTCATTCCATGTTGTTGTTGCAATGTAGTGCTTTTGAAAATTAAAAAGCTCTTTGATCCAAAGATGACAAAGCAAATGCTGCTAAAAGAATATATATATATATATATATATATATATATATATATATATATATATAATTGATATAGGATTCATAGTCTCCACTCTCCAGTTTTGTTCTCAAAGAGCTTTACCTTTGTCATTCTCAGCTAGTCTCCTCTTTGTTCCTATATGTATTCTCCCTGTGAGTTTCTTCATTCTCTATCTCTTTAACAACTTCATGAGATAGAGCAGCTACAATGCAAATGTGGGGTTTCACCATGTATGCAATTAATATGCACTATTTATAGGTAGTTTCCCACCAAAATTTAATTTTAAAAAAATGATGTACTTCTTGAACACCATGCTTGCTTCTGCCGTAAGTAATAAAGTACTATTTGGAAAGTGGACAATAGCTGTGTAAGTCATGGAGTAATTAAATACTCCGTATCTTTGAAGCCAGATTTATTTGGGTTGAAAAATGGAGCAGCAATATATTATATATTAACAGATGTAAAGTGGACGACAGATGTAACAATTGTATTTCAATGGAAAGTGGACAACAGCTGTAGAGCAATTTGATCGGTGTCCAAAAACAAAACAACATTTCCAACGCAAAACGCCTCGTTTCCCATGGGCGGGAAAACAAAATTTTTTTATTTACTAAAAATGTTTGGCTTTATTATAATAGAAGATTATATTAAATATAAAATTTTACCAATAAATTTAAACACAATAAACTTTTCCCCTACTTCATTTGCTTTAATATATATAGAGATAGAGATAGAGATATAATAAAATATAATTTATAAAATATAAATACACATAATAACTTCAAAAAAAAAATATGTATAAATACATCTACCCACACAATCATTGCATTCATACTTGTTAACTTGTTTCTATAAAAATGCATTCACACACTTTGGGGTGAAAATTTTGTGGCCATCATTTTGCTTATATATATATATATATATATATATATATATATATATATATATATATATATATATATATATAGAGAGAGAGAGAGAGAGAGGGAAGATATAAAAATAGAGATAGAGATATATATAGAGATTATATTAATGCCCTTAAAGGGATTTTTACATAATAAATGCTAATTTTATCAAATATCTATTTACAAACTTCTAATACAATCATCTGGTCAAAATAGCTAACAATACGCTACTTGATATTCGCAATCTGTCAATCGTTATAAGTTGATTTCCAAACAAGGCCTAAATGTTCAAGACACCATGTTATAGTCAAAATTTTCATTTGTTTAATTAACCGTTAACACTGTTTACAACTATCGTGACTTGCTTATATACATTTGTTTGTATTTCAAAAACTATAGTAAGTAAAGAATGTAAACTTTTATTTTTTATGTATGCATATCAATCAACATCATATTTCGAACATGATACTACAATTGGCTCTGTAGTTAGCTTCCACCCAATATTACACTAAGAAACTTTTTGTTTGATTTGATAATTGATTTGTGAATATGACAAATTTACTAATATCACAAATATTTCATAACATTTTTTAGTCAAATTTTATATTACTTACAAATTTTATCCATTTGATTATGTTCGATCTAGTCTAGCTGTGTATCTGGTTGTGAAAAGGTGAGCATGCTTATAGAAAGGAAAGAGGAGGAGAGCTGCATTATTGTTGCTGTGTTTACTTACATTGAAGGAAAAGAAGAAAACAAAGTTTTTATACAACCGACACCAACTATGAACAGTTATAACTGTCAGGCTAAGGTAAAAGACAAAAGTGCCCCTCTTCAGTTGACTGTTTATGAACTTGTTGTTGACTGCTTAATAGCTCCTTCATCACCCCCCCCCCCCCACCCGTAAGCTGGAGCATAAACATCTTGAAGGCCCAGCTTAGCATGGAAGATATCAAATAGAGGCTTGGACAAGGCCTTAGTAAATCCATCAGCAAGCTGTTTGTTGGAGGGAATGGCTAGCAACTTAATCACCTTGTCATGTACTTTTTGTCTAACCACATGGCAATCAATGTTTATGTGTTTAGTACGTTCATGAAAAACATAGTTTTCCCCTATAGCTACAGCAGATTTGTTATCACAGAACAAGGCAATAGGGCTATCAAAGTTAACCTTCAAATCTGCTAATAAGAACAAAAACCACTGGATTTCACAGGTTGTAGAGGCCAAGGCCCTATACTCAGTTTCTGAGGATGACCTTGATACTGTGGCTTGCTTCTTGGTCTTTCAGGAAATCAAGGATTATCCAAGGTAAACACAATAACTACTAATAGACTTTCTGGTTTCTGTACAAGATGCCCAATCTGAATCAGAAAAACCTTGGAGTTTAGTATGGGAGTTTGACGGATAAAATAACCATTTTCCAGGTGATCCTTTAAGGTACCTTAGGACCTTATGAGCTGCAATCAAGTGAGTGTTTCTTGGCTTATCAACATGCTGACTTAATTGCTGAACAGCAAATGAAATATTTGGTCTTGTGTTTGTCAAGTATAGAAGTTTGCCCACTAACCTTCTGAAATTTTCAGGTTTATCCAGCAACTCTTCTTCTGAAGTTAATCTCTGGCCTGTATTAAAAGGTTTCTTTGCAAGCTTTGCATATAAAAAGTCATACTCTTTCAAAATCTCCAATGTGTATTTTCTTTAACAAAGGTTGAGACCTCTTGAGGTTCTGAGAACTTCAATTCCCAGAAAAAAGTGAAGATGACCAAGATCCTTTATTTTGAAGGATATATCTAGAAGCTGCTTCAAATTGTCAATTTGCATAGAGTCTGTTCCTGCTATTAGAATATCATCAACATAGATTAATATAGCAGTGAAAGAAGAACATGAGGTCTTGGTAAATGAAGAGGGATCTGCTACTGACTGTTTGAAATCATTATCTTGTTGGAATTTTGTGAGCTTGGCATTCCACTGCCTACTGGTTTGTTTAATGCCATATAGTGACCTTAGTAACCTGCAAACCTGTCTAGGCTTATCACTCTGGAAACCTGGTGATAGAACCATATAGACCTCTTCATCAAGATCACCATGTAGAAAGGCATTGTTAATGTCCAACTGCTGAAGAATATTCCACCCTTTTGCAATAGCTACAGCCAAAAAAGTCCTGATTATGGTCATTCTAGCCACATGAGAGAAAGTCTCAACATAATCCACACCTGACTGTTGTGTGTATCCTTTAGAAACCAACCTAGCTTTATATCTTTCTATGGATCCATATGCCTTATGTTTGACCTTATAAACCCATCTACTCCAATTGGTGATTTCCCTGTTGGTAGGTCTGTTGGGATCCCAGTATTGTTTTCAACTAATGCTTCTATCTCAGCTTGCATAGCTTTTCTCCATTCCTCATATCTTACTGCCTCATTGTAAGATTGAGACTCATGTGTGGAAGTAATAGAAAAAAACACAGGCTTTGTAGCTAGGACTTAGACCATCATATGAAATAAATTTGTCTATTGAGTGGGGAGATGTTCTTACCCCTGAATTGGCTTTTGCTATTGACTGACAATGGTAGTCCTGCAGCTTAGAGGGAATATTCCTTGTTCTTGAGGATCTTCTTGGCTGAGGAGCATTAACATGTTCAGCTGTAGGATCAGAAACATTTTCTGTTGTTGGATTACCTTCCATAACAACACTGTTATCTATCTCATTTGCCAATTCATCATTCTCTTCCATGGCATCATTGTTCTCATCATACTCAGTATTGAGCTCAACATTCACTTCTTCAGCACTGTGTGAAATGCCCCTGGGGTTGTCATGATCATCTGTGGGAACAGAAATGTGAACATCTGTTTCATCAGAGGTGGAAAACAAGGGCAATGTGGGATTGAATTTTTCAGCTATGTGAAAGACTTCTGGCCTTGTCATGTTAAAGGGATAAACTTGTTCATAGAATTGGACATCCCTGAAAATGAAAATGGATTTATCAGCAATATCATATAGCATATAGCCCTTTACATTTGCTGGAAATCCAATAAACACACACTTCCTATCCCTTGATTACATTTTATTCCTTCCATGTGACATAGTGGCACCAAAGCATAAACATCCAAAACATTTGAGTTGTTCATAATCCACAGTCTTTCCAAACAATATCTCAAAAGGTACCTTTCCATCAAGAACTGCAGTTGGCAATCTATTAACTAAGTATGAAGCATGAAGGACACAATGCCCCCAAAATTTCATAGTGATGCCTGACTGGAATCTCAGTGCCCTTGATACATTAAGTATATGATGATGTTTTCTCTCTGCCACCCCATTCTATTGCGGTGTATATACACATGATCTTTGGTGCACAATTCCTTTTTCATTAAAGAAAGCTGTCATCAAAAACTCACTTCCATTATCTGTCCTTACCATCTTCATTTTGGTTGAAAACTGTGTTTCAACATATGAGTAGAAGTTCTGAAAGATGGATTTAACTTCTGACTTGTGTTTCATTACATGCAGACAGGTAAACTTGCTGTGGTCATCAACCATAGTCAAGAAATAATGCTCTCATTTAGGGGAGGCAATGGAAAAAGGTCCCCACACTTCCATGTGTATCAAATCGAAACATTCAATAGCCTTGGAAGTGCTTATGGGAAAAACAGACCTCTTATGCTTAGCAAAATGACAGGCATCACATACAAACTCAGAAGATTTATGAAAACTTGTAGTTTTTATTCCTTTCAAGTATTGAATTTTATTCAAGGGATAATGCCCTAATCTGTTATGCCATACTTCAATTGTCAAACTATTACAATGATTACTGGAAATACTATCAAGAGAGATATTTCTTTTCTTTGCAGGAGGATGGACCAGTTGGTATAAACCATCCTTTTCCTTAGCAAAACCAACCATCATCCCAAGATGTCCCTGAATAGTACAAGAGTCAGCTCCCACAACAATTTCACAACCTGATTGCTTTGTCAATTTACTTGCAGATATGATATTGAAGGCAAATGATGGTATGTATAGGACATTCTACAGTAATATGTTTTCATGAAGTCTGATCTGTCCTACATGTGTGACAGTCACTGTTTCTTCATTTGTTAGTTTAACAAAA
Organism: Ipomoea nil; assembly: GCF_001879475.1. Lineage (NCBI taxonomy): Eukaryota > Viridiplantae > Streptophyta > Magnoliopsida > Solanales > Convolvulaceae > Ipomoea > Ipomoea nil. The sequence goes on along the minus strand of NW_017619805.1, from coordinate 1,840,487 downwards.
ATCCCTTGGGCCTTATGATAGTCATCAAAATATTCTAAAGAACAGACAATGTGGTCTGTTGCTCCTGAGTCTAAGATCCACACAATAGATGAATTTAGAATAGCACTAACATAAGAGTTAGGAGAGAACCTGCCTTCATTGTGGTTATCCAAAGACCTTCTGAAATCTGATTTAAGCTTAGGAGTAGTCACAGTGATGGCAGCATTGGTGGAAGACTAATTTCCTTGGCTTTGATTCTGCAAAAGAGACAACAATTTCTGAATCTGATCAACAGACAATCCCATTTCACTGACCTGATTCACAAAAGAACTTGGAGCCTATTGTATGTCTTGGTTCTGTTTGCCCTTGGATTTGTATCCTGGAATCCACCTTGGAGGATAACCATGCTTTTTATAGCATTTCTCCTCTGTGTGGCCAAGCTTATCACAGCAAGTGCACTTAGGCACACTTTTCCCCCCAATGTTATTGAATCTTCTTCTGTTATTAAGAGTTGAAACTGCTACAATAGCTTGCTCATCTGTAGATTGAAAACTGTGAAAAACATTGGACTGAGTTACTTCAATGTTCCTCTGATTGTTTGTATTTTTTAGATTTCTCTCCATCTTGAGTGTCATATTAAGAACATTTTCCATGTTTGGAACAGGATCCATAACAAGAACTCCGGCCTTGATTGTCTCAAACTCATCGTTAAGTCCTTCTAAAAAACGAATTATCTGGTCATCTTCTCTCTCTTTTTGAATTTTCTTAAGAAGATTGCAGGAACATCTGGGAGTACACTCACATATCGGAATAGGCCTCATGACCTTCAACTGTTCCCACAAGGCAATACTCCTTGTAAAGTACTCATTCACAAACATAGTACCCTGTATGTTTTTGAAGATTCTATTCTGCAGCTCCGCTATCTTATGAGGATCTGCCTGCGAGTATCGCTTCTCAAGAGTATTCCAGATGTCTCTCGCATTTCCAATATATAGTACGCTCTCCGCAATGGTAGGATTGAGCGACTTGAAGATCCAGGCACACACAATGTTGTTGCATCTTCTCCACTGAGGATAGCTAGGATCAGACTCGCCTGATTTGGAGTACCTCCATTGATGAAGCCAAGCTTATTCTTGACCTCCAGTGCGATCTTCATTGACCTACTCTAGGATGCATAATTGGTCTCCGATAGATGAGGTGATACAAGAATCGTGTTTGGATTTTCAGTAACATGAAGATACATTGGATCATCGAGCTCATCTGTTCGTTGGCTAGGGTTGATCGGAGCTTGATTCGTTGAATTCTGGTTCGAGGAAGCTACTCCTTGTCCAATCGTGTTTCCGGAACCATCACTCTGCACTACGACCGCAGCGTAACTCCGATGAAGCTCTGATACCATGTTCGATCTAGTCTAGCTGTGTATCTGGTTGTGGAAAGGTGAGTATGCTTGTAAAAAGGAAAGAGGAGGAGAGCTGCATTATTGTTTCTATGTTTACTTACATTGAAAGAAAAGAAGAAAACAAAGCTTTTATAAAACAGACACCAACCATGAACGGTTATAACTGCCAGGTTAAGGTAAAAGACAAAAGTGCCCCTCTTCAGTTGACTGCTTATGAACTTGTTATTGACTGCTTGATAGCTCCTTCATCAGATTAGTGATGGTATTTGATAATCTTATTATGCAGGTCAAATATTATATTATTATAATTATATTATATATGTAAAATATTAAATCATCTGGCTATTGAATCTTTAATTCAACAATAGTATGTAAGGAATCGACAACTAATCATGATCAACCAGCCATAAAATGGTTAACAACTAACAAGCATCCCATACCACGCACATGTATTTCTATACTCATAAAATAGGATTTAAATATGAAATTTATTTATAAGTAGAAAAGTCACACTTTTAATCGCTAAATTTTTAATAATTTATAAAATTAATGCACATTAAATATTACAATTTTGATCCTTTTATTTATTATAGGTCATAAATATATTAAGAATGGAACTGGGTTGAAGCAAACCAACTCGAAGAAACATGGACAGCCGACTCGGGCGAGATCGGCCAAACGTGGACAAGCCTGACCATGAGGTCAGCCATGACTCAACCACCGTGGTCGGCTACGACATTGGAGATGGAGGTCAAGAAGAGGCTCGATCGGCAAGTTTGGCCTTTATGGTTGGGATCCAGGGTCGGCCACTATGGTCGGGATCTGAGTTCGGCCTCCATGATCAAGATTCGGGGTCGACCTCCATGGTCGACTTCCGTGTTCGACCTCCGAGGGCGTTTGGATCGGACGAAGACCCATTCTCGTCTAGGGTCACACTATTTTCAAAGAGTTGGTTAGGCTTACTACTTTAAATAATAAACATTTGTCCTCATTTAAGACATCTTCATCTTCAACTTGTTTTATCATTACACAACTTGTAATCGCATTACATTAGTCATTAATACAAGGCAATTGTTTCCTTTAAGCTATATACTTTGTCTTTTATTATTATCCCTTTAATTATTGATTTTGGTTAATTTGAACTACTCGAGTTAATTAATTCCATCAATATGAGTTATAATTTCAGGCCTTTCACTAATTGAAATGTCAAAGCTACATTTGTATTTAGGGTTTTTCAAAAAAAAATAATAATAAAGAATATATTTAAACTTACAAAAATAACTTTATGAACGTCAACTACCATGTAGTGTGATGTCATCCCGGTTATCATTCTAAATGGATGATTATAGGTTTGAACCCTGGTAGTAAGGCTTAGATTCTTTGGACTAAAATTGTTACAGATACTACTTTATAAAGAATCAAGCTCGAACGATTAGTGACTAGCGCTTATCATTATCCACTAATAGTGAATACACATATTTATTTTCTTATACTTTCTTAATATACAACTATACAATACTATGTTTCAATGGTAAGACGCGCCTTCCAGATTTCTATCCAACAAAAATCTAAATTTATAACTTGAAAACAATAATATAAAAATATAAAATATAAAATTCCCTATCTTTCTAAATATAACACATTATTATCGCCTCTACTTTAATTAAGGCATATTTTGTTTTGTTTTTATTTTATTTTTTGTACGACATATGATATTTACATAACTACGAGATTAATATGATATTTAACTCTTACCCGAGACTAAATGAGCTAAACTCTTTAATATGGTACATTATTTACAAGAGTGGAACATTTGACTTATTAGTTCCATTAGCAAAATTGATACTCTAGATGGACTCCATGGAGTATAACTCTCACTAATAAGTGTTCAAATTTTATTAGGGATAAAAATCATCACCCACCCCCTTAGAGCATCTCCAATAGTCTTATAGCATCCTCATCAGCTTTGGTTTTTGGTGAATTTTGTCATAGCCACGTAGGAGAGAGAGGGTAGAGGGAAGAGGAAAGAGAAAAACAGAAAAGAACCCAACGTAAGAGAGAGGGTAGAGGGAAGAGGAAAGAGAAAAACAGAAAAGAACCCAACCTGCCTGGGCACCTGCGTCTCCAAGACTCGAAGCCAGGCAGAATGCTTTGTTTTCATTTATCAATCAGGGGACCCCACAAATGTCTTGCACGTACAGGAGAGAAAAAAAAAAGGAAGAAAAACGAAAAGGAATTTCAAAAAAAAAAAATCTGACAAAAAAAAAAAAAGACAAAGCAACGGTCAAGTGTTCAGAGTGGCCGTGCAGTGCACTCCAAGTGCGGTTTTTTTTTTTTCTTCGATCTGCTGCAAAAAAACAAAGATTTTGCAGGAGAAAAATCTAATGAAAAACCAAGCTTTCCACTTGTCTAAAAACCTCAACATTAGTTTTTACTGTTCCAAAAACTTGGGGCAAAATGCAGTATTGGAGATACTCTTATATATTATGCAATCAGAGTACATGTAGAATTATTTTTCCATTAATCAGTAATTATGAAGTAACTTTTTAAATTTTTTATATATTAGAATGTTGGGAATTATATGTAAAATTTATTATCAAAGTATATTAAAGTTATATATATTACTTCTTTGATTGCATTTACGGTATATATCAATATCAAACACTTACCACTACGTCAAAAGTTATAATTAGTAGTAAATACACAATTTTGTTTTCTTATACTTCTATAATTGTCAACAACCTCCATGCCATAAGACCTAATATTGTTCCAATTATTAGGATCAAGTGCTTACCAGTACACACACACAAAAAATAAAAAATAAAAAAAAATTACAATTAATAGCGAATGAATAACAGGGTGTTTGGTTGGAAGGAAGGAGTTAGGGGGGAAAGGAATTGTAATTCGGTGGGAAAGAATAAGGTGGGAATAAAATATGAATTCAAATTACGTTGTTTGGTAACGAGAAATAAAATTATTGGAATTAAGAAGGAAAGAAGTGGTATAAAGACTAAAATACCCTTATGCAATAATAATAGTAAGAGAAAATGGTCAAATAGACTCTTGAACTTTATCCAAAAGGGTAATTAGGCCCTTGAACTTTAAAAAAGTGCAATTAAACACTCGAACTTGTCATTTTAATTGCCCTTTTAAAAGTTCAAGGGTCTAATTGCCCTTTTTAAAAGTTCCAATGTTTAATTACACTTTTTAAAAGTTCAAGGGCCTAATTGCCCTTTTGAGTAAAGTTCAAGGGTCTATTTGACTATTTTCTCTAATACTAATAAAAACCAAGGATAGTAGTGTCATTTGATCAAGTTTTCCTTTCTCAAATTCATTGAATTGCAATTCAGGGGGAACCCCATTAATTGCAATTCAACAAAATGAGGGAATTGCAATTCCCTTCAACCAAACAATGGTTCTCTTCTGGATTTCTCTTGTGCGGGTTGTGTCATTCAACAATGCCGCGATCTTAAACGACACTTTGGTTCTGTGTCTATTAAATTTATTCATAGATCAGAGAATAAGCTCGCTCATGCTATGACTAGAGCTGCTCGTTCTGCTACTGGTCCTTCTATTTGGTCTCATTTTGTTTCTTCTTGTGTTGAACTTTTGCTATAATTGAAGTACTGCTTATTCCAAAAAAAAAAAAAAAAAACAATGTAATTTAGAGCTTCATTGAATTTCAATTCAACTACAAGAAAATTACATCCAACCAAATAGCTTGTAACTGTTTTATACTTACTTAACAATCAACATCATATTTTGATAGTAAAATACTAGATTCAATCTTCTAAGCCCGTCTAACCATATACATAACTAAAGTTAGTTTATAAAGAAATTAACCATGGAGCACATTCTATATGCGAAAAAGTGCAAAATGCCTATGACCAACAAACAACCAACTGATTGAATGAATTGTGAGTCATGCCTGTTCTAATACTATATTATAATAAAATTCAATCAGTTAATTACTTAAAAAGGGAAATCAACATTTTAGTCCCTCAATTATATTCCAATTATCAATGTAATTTCTAATTTTTCATTTCAATCAATTTGATCTTCGAATTATTTAAAATTTTCTCAATTAAATCTTTTCAGGGACCAAATTGATGAAATTTTAAAAATATGAAAATTATCATTTTGGTATATGAAAGGGTTTTATTGATAAAATTTTAAACAATTCGAGGATCTAATTGGTTGAAATTGAAAATTAGGGATTACACTGACATTTGAGAAACAATTGAGGGACCAAAATGTTGATTAACTCTTATTTAAAACGTATAATTTGCAATATTAAGTGCTTACCACAATTAAATTAAATGTGCAACTTTTTTTTTATTTTTTTGTATATATTTATGTAACATCTTGCACCACATTTTTGATGGTATAATACAAAACTTGGTCCTTCATGCCTCCACCCAATAATATTAAAATTCGTGCCCGCATGAGCAGCTCAGTTGGTCACATATATATAAGGGTGAAGTTTCTTGTGCACATTAAGCAAAGATCTAGTATCTGTGTTCAACTGAGTTACCATGATTTACATCCTCCCAGATGCTATATCGAGCCGGGGCATGGATGACCCTTAGGGTTGGAAATTCAACCTTTTGGGAACAACAATAATATTCAAACCCGTAACCGATGTAATTAGTAAATGTTTATTACTGCACTACTAAAAGTTATAACTAGCTATTAACAAAGACACAATTTTATTCCTTATATATATATCTATATATATATATATATATATATATATATATATATATATATATACTAATATTTTGTTATGCGCGATGCGAAAAAAAAAAGGTGCCCAATATTAGTACTTTATATTAAAAATTTAAATTTATTTATATATTTGATTTTAAAATTATTGTAAATAATAATAATAATAATAATAATAATAATAATAATAATAATAATAATAATAATGTAAAACATTTTTATAAATTTGATATTTATATTTTATTTAGGTAACAATTAACATATAACTTCAATATGTATATAATAATAATAATAATAATAATAATAATAATAATAATAATAATAATAATAATAATAATAATAATGTAAATTATTTTTATAAATTTGATATTTATATTTTATTTAGGTAACAATAAACATATAACTCCAATATGTATATATTATTATTAATGAAAAAGATAAGAAAATATATGGTGAATGCATGTGTATGGTAACAATAATGGAAAAGATAACGGAAGCTATAACGGTATGGGTATATTTGTCCAAAATATCGTAAAGTATAACTTTTATAGTATAATGTATAAAAGAACTTAACGAAAAAAACGGACATAAATCAAGAGTATAACATTCATTCACACTTATTATGTTTATATATATATATATATATATACATATATATATATATATATATATATATATATATATATAGCAGTTAATACCATATATATTTTGATAGAAAAATACTGGACAGCCAATCAAACCTTGATCTGCCAACAATAACATTACAAATCTATCCATGGGTGTGAAATAAGATGACGTAGGCTCTTTCAATTTAATCAGGTACCATAAAGCTTATTAACGAGTGTTTTGCCCCCTTTGACGTCTTATATGATACAAATAAGGTTGTTTCAATTTATAGATTCTAATATACTTTGATTGGGAAAACATACTATTTTTTTTAGTACTATTGACTCTATTACAAGGTAATATGCTTTGATTGGCAATGTCACGAAATAGTCAACCGAAGTTGTTTTGTGTCGCCGTCACTCCATCACCGGAAAAACGAAGCTCCATCGTCGACGGTACTAAAGGAAGAATGACCGGATTCATTTTTATGTAAACTTCTGGCATTCTCCTCCGTCAACAATGAGCCGTCGGCGACGTACTCAAGACCGGCGAACCTCATCCAGTAAAAACGGCGAAACAATGGCAAAATCCAAAATTTGAATTTTTTTTTTTTGAATATTTATTTCTTAATGCGGAAAAAAAACTTAATATTCCAGCAGCCCAGATAATATAATTGCAAACTCAAGAATATTCACATAATCTCAATTATATAACAAAGTATATAACATATGCAAATATTATATGCAATTAAAAAAAAAAAAAACTAGGCAGAGATTATTTATGGCGACTGATACCAACTGGTAGACTAAAATATCACATGCATCATATAATATGTGATAACAGGATCGACTAACCTCCAGCCATAGTTCCTGATACGGTTGAGCGATCCGGACTGCTGCAGAGATGACGAGTACTTTGTCTCTCACTTTACTCAGCTCTCTCTAGATGGTGTATGAGGTATGTAATGTGAGCAGTGAGAGGACTAGTGACCTTATATAACCACTGGCCATCATTGTGGTTGATTGTCTTTAGGTCTCCTAAACCCTAACTAGACTCCTAATCATAATGGTAGTCTAGCTATTGATTGTCTTTAGGTCTCCTAAACCCTAACTAGACTCCTAATCATAATGGTAGTCTAGCTATTAGGTTATTAGTGTTATACCACATATCAAATACTAAATATTATCATAACTTATCCTAATGTTATAATAATAGTAACGGATAAACGTTATATACTCTACTACCGAAGTTTGATCATGTAACCTTCCTTTAAAGGAGAGTCATAGAAGTATCATCTGAATACAAATTTCTTGACCAAAAATATACTATCTAAAAACACACACCACACAGGCACACAAAATTAAATACAGATGTATCTATTTTTCTGTATTAATTTGAGGAAGTAGTTTGCCCAATATGTATGGATGCGTGGATGGCATTTATTCTATAGTGTGTTCTGAAAAATTGGTTTATGTTTTGGCTAATCGCATGTCGCATCAAATATCACCTCATTTCACTTCTTTCCTTTTCCCAGTGCTCCTAATACTTCACAATGTTCATTGCCACCCAAAAATGGCAGACGAACTAAACTTGATCCATCTATATTTTCTGTCAAACATTAAAGTACCTCTTAATTGATTAAGATTTGATTGTTGGATATTTAGTTGGTAAAATCCAATAATAATTTTAATTTATAAATAAGGATTATTATTTTATGAAAAGTTGGGAAGGATGATCCAATGTAATGGAAAGAACGAAAGGATAGCAAATAAAAAAGAGTTTGGATGCTATACAATTCAATAAGTTTTAGAAAAATTATTATATAAATAGTGGTGCAAACCCACTTCCCAAACCAATGTGGGACAAAAAGCTACTCCAAGTTTTTTCCCTTCATTTTTCCAACTTAAATGGATCTACTTTGAGAATCAATATCTCATTCGTCCATTATCCGTTTTAAGCGTACAATATATCAATCTCTTCGTCTCACTACGAAGAACCCAAATTCACTTTGACTCGACCCAAATTGAAAATCGACCCCACAGATAATTGTACCACAAAATAGCCACTTAATATGTCATTTTGTGTCATTTTAAGCTATTTTTTCCAACAATTCTCCTCCTAATTTAGTCCAACTCCATCATGTTAAATAGTATAACCAAGTAGTTGTTTCATTTGAAATTGCTTAAATAAAGAATGAGTTAATATCCAAATGGTACTCAACTATAGTGATTTTTCTTAATTTCGTCTTAAACGACTTTTATGACATAATGTAGTTCCAGACTTTTGTGTTTTTATTTAATTTAGTCCTCCGTTTATTATTCCATAAAATTGGTATTAAATAAAGAGACAATTCAGTAATCTCAATATTGACATCTCTTTATTCTCAGCCCTGCAAAGTGCGAAATCTTTTTTTCTTTTACGAATTACTCCTAGAATTACGCCTAGACCTGCGAATCAAATTTTATATTCGCAGGTTTAGGAGTAAATTGTAAAAGAAAGATGGATTTTGCACTTCGCAGGTCTAGGAGTAAATTGTAAATGTATACTAATATTGAAATTATTAAATTGTCCCTTTATTTAACAACAAATGGACAAAATAACAAATGAAGAACTAAATTGAGTAAAAACACAAAAGTCTAATACTACATTAGGTCACAAAATTTGTTTATGACGAAATTGAGAAAAACTATTATAATCGAGGACCATTTTAGGTATGAACTCAATAAAGAATTTAAAATTTATTGAGTCCAGAGCAACGGTACAAGGCCCCAAAATTTTGTGGGGTCTAGTTTCTTTAAAAAATTATTATTTATTTTTTGAGTATTAACTCTGTTATGATGTACTACTTCTGTCTCATTTTATGTGTCTGGTTTGGTTAACGATGTTTTTTCTGAAGTTATTTTTAATCTAATTTTTTATAATATTAAGTTTAGTATTATTATACAAAATTTATATATTTAGAAACTACGCTAAAAGTACTATTAAATACAAAAAAAAAAATTAAATTAAAAATAAGTAAAAAAAAATTAAAGAAAATAAACAAAGAAGAAAGAGTTGGTTTGACCAATGAATAGTAAGTAAGACAGATAAAATAGGATAGATGGAGTAGTATAAAAAATATTTTTATATCATTTATTATTTATTATTTTTATACTATATTTATTGAATTCATATATTGATTTTAAATGCAATTGGAAATAAAACTTTAGAAGAAATTGAAATCAAAACTTTGTATTTAAATATACACAAAGAATATCAGTTTTAAGTTAATTTTTACTTCAATTGTATTTTTTCCTTTGTTAAATTTTTATGGATTATATTGTAATAATAAATTTTATTTTATTTTTTTACTTATGTAATAATTTTTTAAGGAAAAAAAAAAAGAAAAGAAGAGGTTCAAATTGAACAATTAGACAAAACTCATATTTTGTTACACAACGTCGTTGCTTATTGTTAATATCAAATGTTTATTATTATGTCAAAAACTATAATTATAGCGAAGATATAAATTTATTTCATTATACTTACGTATAAGCTAGAGTAGTATTTTAATGGCAGGATTCTAAACTCGACCCTCAAATTCGCCACTAATCACTTATGCTAATTTTTTGTACTGTCACTCCAATTTTATCAAATTATGCAATATATCTATTGTATATGTCTCATATGTAATTGAGATATGAAAGGTTTTGGAGTCTGCAGTGGAGTGGAGCGCAACGAAATCATATCGAAGTGGATCCTAGCAGTAGCACTTAGCTTGTCTTTGTTGTTTGAACCTAAACTGAGTTTGCTGAGTGGGTCAGGTAATTATGTAAATATATCGTTAGAGTTTCCTATAAATATAATGTTTGTAATCTTAAATAGTTTATCATCACAATTAATAAATATCTCTTTTACTCTCGTGTACGTTTGCTCTCGGCCCGAACTGCATAAATTCATAATTATTTTCATTTTTTTTTCTTGATCTCTTTTACCTAACAATTGTTACACTTAATACACAATATTGTTTATATGGAAAAATTGTAATTTATGTCCCTCACAAATATGTCACTTATCAATGTCACCCTAGAATTATTAGTGGTATAAATGTTGCCATCAACTTTTAAAGGGTGAATCAACGATTTGGTCCCTCACTTATTCGCGACTTGTCAATGTTGCCCCTGAATCACGTATTCATCAATTTAGTCCCCGAAAATAATTGTTTTTCGTCAAATAAGTCCCTCAGGCCGTTTTCCGTCATGTCTCAGGCGAGACTTCCGATTTGCCCTGGGCATTTTGGTCTTTTCACGCCTTCTTCTTCATTAACTCTGACCAAACTTCGCCGGAGAAGCTCAAGCTCGCCGGAAAACTCCATTGCCGGTTTGCTGCTTCGCCGGGAGGGATCAACTGCCAGGGGCGGAGGTCGCTGCTCCGATCTGCTGCTTCCGCCTCTTCGTGATTCCACCAGAGAGAGGGAGGGGAGATGTAGGTCCATGGACCTTGTCTCGCCGTCGGATGTTGTTGTTGCTCAGCTTTTACCGAGAGAGAAGAGATCGAGACGGAGCTAGCCGCCGCCTGTCGCCGCGATCTGCCGGGGGATCGCCGGCGCACCCCCAACGCATCGTTGGATTACAAAGCTCCAATGAATGCCGGAAATCACAATGCATAAACATCATTCTCCAGTAGCAGAGTAGAAGATATATATTCCCTTATTTAGCTTACTCTTTTCAAAATCACTGAATGCAACATAAGCATATACAAATTTAGCATCGGAGTCATATGTATTGAGAGAGGGAGAGAGAGAGAGAGAGAGAGAGAGAACCTCGTGAAGTTGATCCATGTCGGATTCCATTTTCTGTTTCGGCGCCTCTTCATTTCCACCCGAAGAAGACGACGGTATTGATGTTGCAGGGCTCCCATAATCTTCTTTTGCTTTCTCGTCCTTTACACTACTGTGACTAAGGTTTTGTTCCTCTTTCTTCCCTTCTGCCTCATCAGTCTCGTTAAGTTCGGTATCGCTAGCAGTCTCGTAACCATCGGAACCATATCCAGATGCCACCGGCGCAGCCGCAGAGGACGAACCAGCGCCTGTCGATGCTTCAGCCGCCTTGACTGGTAGCGGTTTTGGCTTTGACGTTTCGTCAGAGGATGGCACGGCTTCGATCAACACCATTGCTGCGTTGCTTTTTCTCTGTTTGATTGTCTTCCCCTGGAGTAGACCGGGGCGTAAAAATGTTGTAGTGTTGCTTTGATTTGCTTGCGATTCTGGAAAGCTCTGAAATCGGAGGTGAAGCTGACGTCGGCGGAAGAGAAGAAGCTCCCTCCGGCGAGCTTGAGCTTCTCCGGCGAAGTTTGGTCAGAGTTAATGAAGAAGAAGGCGTGAAAAGACCAAAATGCCCAGGGCAAATCGGAGGTCTCGCCTAAGACATGACGGAAAACGGCCTGAGGGACTTATTTGACGAAAAACAATTATTTTCGGGGACTAAATTGATGAATACGTGATTCAGGGGCAACATTGACAAGTTGCGAATAAGTGAGGGATCAAATCGTTGATTCACCCATTTTTAAAACATGACATATATTGTCCATCCCTTGAATAATTAGTGGTATAAATGTCGTTACCCATCGTTTTACCTGTTCGATGACCACGTTTCTTTTCCTCCATTTACTTTCTTCGTTTGTTTTTCTTCCGCCGACAACATTGTTTCTATTTTTCTTATTAGGAGAAGGGCAATATATGTCACATTTTGAAAATTGAGAAATAACATTTACACCCCTAATAACTAAAGCGTGACATTAATAGTTGATATATTTGTAAGGAGTATAAATTACAATTTTCCCTCGTTAATATTCAACCCCATAAAATTTTTCTAATTTTGTAGTTTAATAATCACTTTAGTAAGAAAAAAAAAATTTAAATCACACACATGCAAACCCTAGGAATTCAAACAGTGGAACAGTATCTTTGAATTCTCAAGTAGGATTGGACAGTAACCAGTGTGAGCAGAGGCATCATCAATATCAATGAAAGCCAGCCCTCTGATCGAGATCTGACGGTTGTCAATCCCTTCTTTTCTTTCTTTCTTTCTTTCCCATCTCCTGGCTTCTGATCTGCACCTAGTCACTCTTTTTAACATGTTTTTTTTTTAATGTTTTGTTTTTTATTAAAGGGGGAATATTATATACAGTAATTGATTACGTCTGGAAAAACATTAACCCTGTTGTGCTTCGCCGGTCGCCCCCCAGCCGTTGGATGGTCCAGTTGGTCGGTTTTCTGGGACAACATCGGACGGCGGACAGCAAAAGAGTGGCATCGTCTCAGAGTTTGGCATGATGAATATGAACATTGGGAAATTTCTGAGGGAAAGGGCAGCTGCGATATGTTCGTGAGCAATAAAGAAAGCTGGGAACTGCAGGCTTTTGGTAGAGAGATACAGACACATAGAGTTTTTCTTCTTTTTTTTTTTTTTGAAATTAGACACATACAGTTTTGAATTCAATATAATTACTCCAATTTAATTCCATAAATTATTAATTTAAACTGTTATTAATTCGGTGATTTCTTCTCAATTGCAAAGCTGATGTAGAATTATTTTTAAGTGATTATGTGTAGCAGTTCTGACAAGCAAAATTATATTTATTGCAATTTGTGATTGCAATTTGACAGGTTTTATATTTTTTTTTTCTCCAAAAACCCGTGCTTGCAAGATGTCGGACCCAACCCTCAAAACGCAACACTTCCCATTAGTGAAAGACCATTGATTAAGTTTTTACTACTGCAAAACCCTCCCCTTAAATCTCTATTGTGGATGCTCTTAGAAGTTTTTAGATTGATTTTTACATAAATAAACACTTAGGGGGTGTATTCAATCATGACTTTTGTAGAGTTTTAAAGACTTTTAAAATGATAGATTTTAATAAACTTTGATTGACTTTTATAGAGTCGTTCAAAACTTTTTAAAACTTTATAAGACTCTATAAAAGTCTATATAAAAAACATTCATAGACTTTTATCAACTTTTTATTTTAAAAAGTCTACAAAAATCATTGAAATTCTAAATTGAATACATCCTTACAAACTTTCAATGATTTTGATTCTTATCATTTGTATAATTTTCTTACAAAACATTTATAATATATCATAAAATTTGCTTATTATATAGTACTTCACCCACATCAACATTATTATTTATCTCCATAGTATGTAGGTTGAGACTTATATGCTAATTACTTATATATATTATTAATAAACATTAAAAAAAATTTATTTCATTAGAAATTCTAACAATATTGAATAATAAAATTTATAATAAAAGAATTGATCAAATAAAATATTTAAAAATATAATTACAAGTTGCATAAAATAAAAAAAAATAAAAATTTAATATATATATATATATATATATATATATATATATATATATATATATATATATAATTATACTTGATATATTACTAGGCATCACGCAAAGAACTATTATTTGCAATAAGAGACTCCGAACAACAAGAAGGTACTACTGTTTGCAACCCCAAATTGTTGTTGCGAACAGTAGTTCGCTATTCGTAGTAACTTGTTAAAAATAGAAAAAATATATATTACGAATATAAACATAAAAAGAATAAAAATCAAAATATATAAGTATTTATATGAATATTATGAAACATATACTAAAATTTGATGATGAAAATTTTGCTTTGTTCATGTATTTAGGGAGAATTAGAGAAAGTTAGGGATAAAAAGTTCATTGAAAAAAATAAAAATCAATATAAACAAGCAATAATGAAGTAAAAATAATATTATTTCGAATTTTTAGAAGAAGATTGTAAAGTTTAGGAGAGAGAAAAAAATTGGTAGAGTTTTAGGTATGAGGAAAATATGGGATAATTAAGAAAAAATTAATTTTATTAAATTTAGATAGGTTTATAAAGTTTAAATAGGGAGAAAAATAGAGTTTAAGTAGAAAGAGAAAACATTTAAAGTTGTTAGAAAGAAAATTTTGAGATCTTGGGGTTGATGATTGGATTTCAACTATTTATATTTGCGAAGGAAAAGTCTACAAAAGTCTTAAAATTAAAAAGTCTACAAAAGTTCATAACTTTTTGATACCACATGACTTTTAAAGACTCTATAAAAGTCTTAATCGAATACCATACGACTTTTAAAGACTCTTTAAAAATCTTGATTGAATACCGTCTGACTTTTAAAGACTCTCTAAAAGTTTGAATTGAATACCCCCAAACTTTTAAAGTTCATAAAAGTCTTTAAAACTCTATGAAAGTCATGATTGAATACACTTGTTTAGGTTTTTAACAAATGGGATGGTGATTTTTTGAAGGTTTATATAGGCATGGCCACGGTTCGGTTGGTTCGAACCGAACTGTGCACTATTGAACCAGAATCAGAATCGAACCGTCCGTACGGTTCTGGTTCTGGTTCCTAACCGGTTCCGGTTAAGGTTCCAAATCGGAAAAAATTAAATATTATAGTTTATTTTTATTTTTTTTTTAAAATAAATTCGGTTAGAACCGGCGGTTCCAACCAGAACCGAAACTAGAACTTTACTATAAGGTTCTGGTTCCGGTTTGTCCATTTGCGAAACCGGAATCGGAACCGCAGTCACCCCTAGGTTTATACTATCGCAAAATTGATTTTTGAGTGGGACCCATCAGTTGTCAATAACAATGGAAAAGCAGCGGGAAGTGCGCGTTAGGCGCACCTACATACCTGATGTGCCCAATTCCAATGGGGCACGTGAACAACCTTTTAAATTTTTTTTTCTGTAACTTTTTTTTTCCCTCTTTTTTTTCACTTCCCTCTAGTCTCTTTCTTCTATATGGCTATAACAAAAATCAACTCAAAAACCTCACAAATAAGGTTGCTCCAAGAGCATGAATATCAGTGGATATTTGTGAGATATTTCTGACAAATTAGAGAGAGAAATAGAGAGAAGGTATGAAAGAGAAGAAAATGGTTCATTTGCAAATGAGGGATTTTGAAACAGTGCACCCGTCAGAGGAAAATGTTTAAAGCTTTTAGGTTGTGTTTCACGCACAACAATTGGCCTGGCGCGCGCCTAGCAATGTTATTTTATTTTTTTTATTTTTTTTTTAAAAAATCAATTTTTCTTTCCCCCCGCCCCCCCGCCCCCCCCCCTCCCCTTTTTTTTTCTCTCCTTTCTCATATTCTCTTTCCTAATCACATTTACAAAAACTCATCAAAAATTACAAAAAATCCTACTATTATTGATGCTCTAAATGTAAGAAGGAATTAGGTACAACGTGAGTTATATATAGCATGTTTATCAAATTAGAACAAATTGCACTTTTGGTCCTGTGACTATTGGGGTGCTGTTAATTTGAGTACTTGACTTTCAAAACTATCAATTTAGTCCAGTAACTATACAATTGTTAACACATTTGGTCCTCCCGGCCAAATAACCAGCGAAATTTGGCCGGAAATATCTAAACTATTTTTAATTATTTAATTATGGGGGCAAATTTGTCATTTCAGCTATTCCTTCTTCTTCCCTCCTCCGTCGCCGCGGCATCTCCATCGCCGTCTTCACCACCTCGGCCAACGCGCCGTCTATCTGATCATTCCTCAAAGACGACATGAAATCAACGTCGATTATTGAGCTCCCCTTCCCTAACAAACTGACAGACGGCGTCCGTCCCGGAGTGGAAAACACCCACGACCTCCCATCCATCGCCTCCTTCTACGAGTTCGCGGACACCACCACACTCATGCAGCCTGACTTCGAGAAGGATCTGGAAGGTTTGCACCCCGTGGGGTGCATAGTTTCCGACGCTTTCCTCAAATGGACCCAAGAAATTGTGACGAAGCTTGGAGTTCCGAGGTACCTTTTCTTCAGAATGAGCGCTTTGACTACGAC
Organism: Ipomoea nil; assembly: GCF_001879475.1. Taxonomy (NCBI): domain Eukaryota; kingdom Viridiplantae; phylum Streptophyta; class Magnoliopsida; order Solanales; family Convolvulaceae; genus Ipomoea; species Ipomoea nil. The sequence goes on along the minus strand of NW_017619805.1, from coordinate 1,823,906 downwards.
GGTGCACCAGGTTCTCGACCGTGATAGGCCCCACGCGCAAACTTTGTCGCCGGATGAACCGTTCATATTCTTCGACTTCCCGAGGCTCCAGCTAACCAGAAACGACTTTGAGCCGCCGTTCAATGAGCTTCAGCCGTCAGGTCCCCTTGTTGATTTCATTCTTTAGCTAGGTAAGATCGATGAATTCAATTTAGAATTATTAATATTCAATAAATTCTTTAAAATGTTGGTACTCACTCTTGAACCGTTTTCCTTGGCGGCGGCGGCGACGACGGAGGACTGGAGCTTGAGGTTGGCGATGGAGCCGGGTCTCCCGCTACTATCGACGACGATGATCACACACCGGAGTTTCTGTGCCATGCTCGCTGTAACTCCGTGGATGAAGGGAGAAAAAGAACGAAGAATAACGGAGGAGGGAAGGAGAAGGAACAACTGAAATGACAAATTTGCCCCCATAATTGAATAATTAAAAATATTTTATATTTTTTTGGCCAAATTTCGTCAGTGATTTGGTCGGGAGGACCAAATGTGTTAACAATTGCATAGTTACAGGACTAAATTGATAGTTTTAAAAGTTAAGTACACAAATTAACAACACCAAATAGGCAAATAATCACAGGATCAAAAGTGCAATTTATTCTTATCAATTATTATAAACTGATAAAATTTACTTTTCTAAAAGAAAAATGGTTAACACTTTTTTTTATGGGTAAATGGTAAGATGGGCAGTGGGCATGGCCAAAAGATCTTTCTTTAATAAATGGTAAGGGTCACTCCACTCAACTCCAGTGCAATGCATCAAAATCCAGCTTTGTTAAATCCTAGGGCAGAGGGTGCAACCCCCAAGGACCAGTCAAATGCCCCCTGTCGCAATCCGGGCTAATAATAATTGGAACATTTTACAGTTCTGTTTAAAAGTTTTACTTTTACTTTAGATAGGGTTCACCAATGCAATAATTCGTTTTTATCCTCCTTTTACAGTTCAGATAAAATTATACTCCGTATTAGGAAAAATTAACCATTTTAATCCTTTACTTATATGGAGACATGGAGTATCATATTTTAGACTTAATCTTTAAGGTCAGTTTGGTTTATGAAAAATATTTGAGGTAAAATAGAATTGAAATTTGATGAAAAAAAATTATTAGGAAGAGTGATAATTTTATAATTTGGTTGATGAATAAGAAATTGTTGAAAATATTGATTCCACTGTTTGGTTTCGATGGGAATGGTAAGAATTAAGAAATAATACGTTAACTTTCATTTTTGACCACAAATAGTCCTCCTTTAAGTTTTCTGTTAAATGAATGTTAAATCTAAGAGTATTATCATCAAATCAACAATTTCTAAGGTCTTAGGCTGTCCTTATCCCTGCAAACATCTCCCACTCAAAAAAATGGGTCCCACTTCCACATCATCCAATTTGCAAATCATCTACTATTCACACTACATCCCTATAAATATCTTTCACTATAAAAAATGGATCCCACTTTCATTTTATATTATATATATAATAATAAAATAATAAAAAAATTTAAAAAAGTACAAATTTGCAGGCAGCCATGCTGCCTTGCAATACTAAAGTACAAAGAAGGTTGCCATTCGGCAGCCTTCTTTGTACTTTGCAAACTTGCAAAAGATGCAAGTTTGCATTACACATCAGATAACAAAATAAAAAATAAATTTATGTGGCATGCCAAATCATCTTGCAAATGGGTATACTTGCAGGGATAATTTCAGCCTTAGTACTTCAAAATAAACGGAGGACGTGTCTGACATAGGTTTCCAAGGCTCTATTCTTACCAATATGAACCACTATACACCTAAAATTTTAAGGAGGACGTGTCTGACATAGATTTAATTTTCTTGGTGTGCTTTGACATTGTAATCGATATTGTATTCTGTTTGCAGTCTGGCATCTTTTGCATTATAGCTGATGCCTTAATAAAATCTGAAGTATACTCCGACTATGTCCAGGTATAGCGTATCTATTTTTTATTTGAATTTTGGTGCAGTTTCCAACTATAAACAGATTGGATAAGCCAATGAAGATTCAATATCGAATTCGCCGAACTGGGTTCACTGTTTTGGCCCGATATTCGCAGACCCAGGAAATTGTTGATTTGGTGATAATACCTTTAAATTTAACACCCATTTAAAAAAAATCTTAACGAAGGACTATTTGTGGTCAAAAATGAAAGTCAAGATATGTGGTTTGGTCGAATTGAAAGTCGATGACTAAAAGGAGTACTACCGCAATAGTGAGAGGACCATTTATGGTATTAACTCTTATTATTATTATTATTATTATTATTATTATTATTATTATTATTATGTTAGAAAATATTTTACAATGAGTACATTAAGAATAATAAATAATTGGGATAAGGGTCAAATAGGCCCTTCAACTATAAAGCAAAGTGCAATTAACCCCCTAAACTAAGAAAAACTCCAATTAGACACTTCATTTCTTCACTTAAAAAAAAATTAATTTAACTATTTTATTTAAATTAAAAATATATATTTTTGCTTTTATATATATATATATATATATATATATATATATATATATATATATATTTATTTATTTATTTATTTATTTATTTATTTATTTATATAACACATATTACTGTTTACCTGAAGGGTTTAGGGTTTAAATTAAAAAAAAAAAAATCGGTTACGTGAAGGTAACCTGTTAATTAACTTAATTGCATAAAAATGAGAGGTTAAAGTATTTCATTGGAATTTTTTTTTTTTAATTTATTTAAGGGGCTAATTGCACTTTGAAATATAATTGAATGGCCTATTTGACCATTATCCCTAAATAATTAATATAATATTCCGCTATTGAAGTTTGTACACAAATGAAAAAGTAAAATGTTAAAGGGTTTAACTTCAGAAATGTTTTATTATGGTACAATGAATAAATAAAATATATACAAGTTTTCAAATTACATTATTACAACTAATAATTTTAGGGGAAATCAACGATTTGGTCCCTCAATTATTGGCGAACTGTCAATGTAGTCCTCAATTCCATATTCATCAATTTGATCCTCGAAATAAATTAATTTTGGTCAAATAAGTCCCTCTGGTCATGTTCCGCTGAGAAGCCTGTGATGACTCCGATTTAGCTTGGGCATTTTTGTCATTTCCAATCTTCACCGATGGCCACTCTGTTCAAAATTAGAACATCATTTCCAATCTTCATCGCTAGTGCAGATTTAGCCACTTTATTCTCAGCTGGAACCCACCGGCGGCACCAGCGGTGATGAGAACAAAGTAATCTACACCGTTTTCCTTCCGTTAACATCCACGCCGAAACTGATGTCGCTAATACTAAGAAGAGCAATGAAGATTTTTTCACGACGGCTGCCTGGCAAAGCAGCCGACACCGGGGACGGCGCCGTTGTTAGGAGGCAAAGTTATAGTCAAAGGCAAGCCGTCGCAGCCAGCGGTGACAGCCTCCTCCGGTTATGCTCCAGCATACTCTTCGTCTGCACCCACTGAACCCTAATGGATCCTATGGTTCTCTTTGCCGTTTTCCAGCGCAAAATTCCGGTCGTGACCTACTCCATTTCGCGATTATCAGAAATCCTCTCGTCAATCCCCTATAACACCCTACTTTTCTCAAACTAAATCTCAAATACTTAACAAGAAAAACTAAACAAGAATAAAAGCAATATTTAATAACTTAAATTCATCCAAAATCAACCAACGGGTGTCACCGCCACAGTCACCACACGCGATGACTGCATAGGCTAAGAAAGAAAACTATCTAGAGTCAAGCTCATCAAAAACTACAACCAAACTTGGGGAACAAAACCCCGGTGTTCAACACCAACAAAAGATCAATCTAAGAACTAACATCAGTTTAAACATCAATATCCAAACAGAGTCTAACTAGCATCTAACATCTCATATCTACGCAATATACTATCTCGTGCACGCTCAAACACTGGGCCCACCTGAAAGGGGTTAAGAAAACAGTAGGAAATAAACCCGTTAGCACGAATGCTAAGTATAAAGCCACTCAACCCTGTAAAGTACTATAGATATAGATTTTGAAAATCATTTGGCAAGTACACTTAAGTTCAAGTACTTTCAACACTTAAACAAGAACAACAAACTCAAATCAAGCTCATCATCAATTCTATATGCTTGCATCCTATTCAACATATAAACATGCTTTTTCAAGTATTCAACTTTAAACATATTCTCATACTTAAAACAGATATTTCAAATCATAGCTCAATACTCAAACTCATGCTCCAGCTGAAAGATAAAAAGACACTAAATAACTCAACAAGCTATCTCATGCTATAATGCCAACTCATAACATCAACAAAGTGTTATACTTCTCATCATACTTTATATGCAAAACATGCAAGTCATGAAATAAGATAGTCATGATGCGGAGGTTTCTGTTGAGTCACACAGACTTGGTTTCTTTCTTTCTTTCTTTACTCGCGGGCGAGGTAGGAACTTCACCAATAAGTGAACGAACCTCTCCAGGCTCGGCATCTAGCCGGCCTAATACTCATCTCGCCCACGGAACCACTCTCTCGGTTCTTATCTCAATCTCTGTGGAATCAAGTATCATACTTGTCAGTGTGCACACCCCCTAATCAGGATTCCAAGTCCGGCAGGTAGTATCCAACTTAGTAACTCGGGAATATCGACATCGTTACTTCATATAATCTGTCGGTCCGCAATGTCTGATTCTTTCCTTTCTCAAACTTTCTTTCTTTCTCTTTTCTTCCAAAAGGACATAGTCCTAACGGGCCTCCAAAACACTATTTTCTCACCATAGATAGCATATAGATATAACTCATGCAACTTCTTTCTCATGCTACTTCTTTAACTTATGCAAGCTTATGCACATAATTGATAATTCTCAACAATTTCTCTTTCTCACATTTTGGAAATCAAAATATCATGCAATATTCTCAATGCAACTAGATAATGATTTTCCAAAATAAATATAGGTTTTTGAAATAGATCTTAGGCTTACTTAGAGTCAATAATGCACTTTAAACAATGAAATCTACTATCATGCTCTTTACAGTGAAACATGCTCACATTCTCATCCAATGTGAAACAAGAAAATATGTACTGCTTTATACTAAACATCTTAACACTTAGTAACCTTCTCAATAAATACTATCAAATATTGATCATGCTTCCCAACTCAAAACATACTTCAAATGCTAACAATTCCATTTACTGTAAAACATGGAAATCATGCACTATTCATGCCACTTTCTCAAATACTAAGTAAAACTTCTCAACAAATACTATCAAGTATTCAGACATGCTTCTCAATCAAATAGCAATACTCAGATGCTGAACATACACTAGCTGATATAGTTCACAGACAACAACAACAACAACAACAGAGTGCTCAAACTCAACAATTCTAACTGTAACTCATGCTTTCTAACTCCAAATCTAACGAAACTAACTTCTACTAGTGCGTCGTAACGAGCCCGAGTGTCCGAGCCTCAAGGGCCCAAGAGTCCTGGTCCGAACAACGCGTAGCTGAGCTACAGAGGGCCCGGCCTGAACTGCCTTTGGCCTACCGGAGCTTGGTGACGGGGCTTGGGAAGCCCCGCCACTTGGCTAGCCAAGATTCATTGCCTTGTTTCACCCCTCAACGGGGCTGGCCAACGGACCATGCCAGGGTCCGTTGGATGATCTGGTGCACCATCTGTGTGCACTAGACACCCTCTTCTTCACCTGTTCATAACACCAGATGCAATCCAACACTTCCAAACCTCAATAAATCAAACATAGATCAACCACAACTCACAAATAGCTCAACAACAACATTTATCTAGCATTTCTAATCATCTATTTCTCATTCTAGCATTTCATAGAGTCAAAATATAGTTTGAGAGTCCATGATTTATACCTTAGCTTCTTCTTCTTCTTTGTGTGGATCCCTTCTTCCTCTCTACTCAACTAGCACCTCCTTCACCACCTAAACTCTTCAAACAAACCATATAAACAATACATATGGGGGAAACCTCAGAGATGGAAGGCAAAAGAGATAGAAACCTTAAGGAAGAAGATGAATGGATGCTTGAGAAAGAAACTTACTGTGTTTTGTTTTCTTCTTCTACAGAGAGCTCAAAGAGAGGCAAAGAAATGAGATTAGGGAAACAATAATGAAATAGGGAGGTATTTATAGGGTCCAAAACCCTAGGTAGATCACTAATGATTAGTGGAAGGCAAAGAAGGAATTTAGCTTGCTTCTAGAAATAACAGACAAGGTTGTAGAAGGTCCATGGTTCACCTTGTATCATGGACCATAGTCTAAAAAGTGATTTTTGGATAACTTGGGGTCAAAAATAGATTTTCTAAAAATAGTTTATAGTTAAAACACTTGGTTCAGGTTTCACAGGTTCCTTTCCGGTTTCACTCAGATTGACTTTTTGGGTCAAAACTTGATACATAAATGTACCCGAAACTTAGGATTTCGAAATAGAATATTCTCGGTGTTGAATTTATTTAAAAACTCAATTTAAAATATTTAATTCAAACACCATTTTCGAAATAAAATTTTTGAAAGAGTGAAAATGGCTATTTTGGAATTTATAAAATAGAATTTAGAAAAATTATTTTTGGGTTGTCACATCCCCACTCTCCGACTGACGCGCAGCCGCGACCTCAACCAGAAATGCATGGACCCCATCTTCTTGATGAACATTATACCGGTTTACAAGGTCACATTTTTGAACCGGTTGCCGACAGAAGCCGTGTGCTCGTCGGGAAAAGCCCCTACGATGTCGCCAACTACGTGCAGATGATCTTGGCCAATGGTTCAAGATTGGAACACCGTTTCGAGACGAGTTTTCCTTCATGGCGGCACCAGTGGTGATGAGGACAAAGTAATCTACACCGTTTTCCTTCGGTTAATCGAACACCCATTCCGATCGTGTCTTCTGGGGAATTCTCAGGTGGAGCTCGAGCTCGAGCTCTACCTACCATCGAGAGCAGCGATTCAGATACTCTTGGGTCGGATTTTACCCAGTCCGTTTACATCCACACTGGAATTGATGTCGCCAACTAAGAAGATGGTTGAAGACAAGAAAAAACCAAAATGCCCATGCTAAATCAGAGTCATCACCGGCTTCTCAACGGAACATGATCGGAGGGACTTATTTGACCAAAATTAATTTATTTCGAGGATCAAATTGATGAATATAAAATTAAGAGACTACATTGACATTTTGCCAACAATTGAGGGATCAAATTAGATATTACACACTATGGGCTACAATTGAGTGAATCACTCATCCCAATTAGAGTAGACTGAATCCCTCCATTGGGGTTCGAACTTGTACATACTTTCTCAACTTATCCATTTACAAAGAGTCAATGTCCCTACTAGAGTTTGAACTTATACATACTTTCTCAACTACAAAGAGTCAATGTCCCCACTAGAGTTTGAACTTATACATACTTTCTCAACTTATCGAATCACAAAGAATTAATGTCTCACTGGGGTTTGAACTTGTAACCTCCCATTTGAAAAAGTCACAATTATGGCGCTTAACCACAAGTTCTTTGGTTAAATATAAATTAACTTAAGAAAAAAAAATAAAGTGCTACGAGCCAATTATAAATGATGTGGCCATTCATTTTTTTTTTGAAAGCCAACCAATGAATGATTGTATTAATGAATCAAAGCTGCAATGCAGTCTGGAGGGATAGAATCCCAATACATAGCTTGATCCTGAATAAAAGCTAACGAAGCTAACGTGTGCGCATGCGCATTAATCTGCCTAGAAACATGATTAAACAAGACATAATTAAAAGACGAAGCTAAAGTCCTACACTGGTCAACTACTACTCCAACATAAGACATTATGATAGTTGAATTCTGCCGTATCGCATTTCTCAGCTGTAAACAATCTGTTTGAATCGTTACCGTTGTTATATTCTTCTCCAAAAGCTAGGATAGAGCTTCCTTACATGCCAGTGCCTCCGCCATGAATGGTGACAAACAATTCGATAGTCTCCCATTTTTCGCCACAATAAAAGATCCCTCCGGAGACAGCAGCACAATACCATATGTAGCTTCCCCCGTGTCCTCCCGATACCCCGCATCCACATAACACCGTGGGGTGGAGTCGGTGTCGCCATCTGCCGTAGCCATCGTGGGAGCCGCCGTGCCACGGCACACCACCTGCCGGTAGGAGTGCAGCGCCGCCGTGGCCTGTCTCCAGGCTGTCGTAGGTCTCGGCAGTGTGCCGTCCCATACCGCTGAATTCCTACATCTCCATAAGCAATAAAGCAAAGCCACCACCGCTGCACTTTGGTCCTCTGTGAACATTGTAAGCACAATTGTTAGCTACTCGGGGAATGAGTTGACAACAATATTTGTTATTGGCAATCCTGAAATATTCCAAACATGTCTAGAATAATCACAATTTATGAATGTATGCATAACATTCTCATGCTCTATCCCACACATTTGGCATGTGGGATCCACTTCCACCCTCTTTATAATCAAGTTGTTAGTTGTTGGAAGAATATCACAAACTGCTCTCCACAAAAAGTCTTCCATTTTGGGGGTATTTTCATTCCCCACATTTTAGTCCATTTCTCAAAACTCCCAGGCGAGTGATCATAAATTCCCATAATGTGTCTGTAGGCATTTTTAACTGTGTATATCCCATTGGGGTCATCAGGCCAATACCATGAGTCCTCATATCCTGGACTAACAGGTATCCTCAATATTCTACTCACATCTTCCTCCTCAAATAAATCTGCTAAAATATGTGGGTCCCAGGTAGCAGTTTGTTCATCTATTAAACCTACCACTTTAGCGTGCCTGAGCTCTACAGGCATATCAGTCTGCACCAAAGGGCTAGGATTATCAGGCAACCATGGGTGTCCCCAGATCAATGTTGTTTTACCATCCCCTATCCTCCTGCGCACTCGTGCCACCACCCTGTCATGAGCTGCCATAATACTTCTCCATGAGTGGCTCGGGCATCCTCCTACCTTGGCATCAACAAAAGTGGTATTAGGATAGTACCTTGCCTTATAGACTTTTGCAACCAGTGTGTCTGGACTTGTGAGTAGGCGCCATGCCTGTTTTCCCAACATTGCTAAATTAAAATTCTTGAGATCTTTGAATCCCATTCCTCCATATTTCTTTGGGATGCTTAACTTATCCCAGGCTTTCCAGTGTATTCCTCTATCCATACCAGTGCCCCACCAATACTTGTTCATTGTTCTCTGGATTGATAAACATACTGAGTCCGGGATCAAAAAGACACTCATTGAAAAGGTAGGCATAAATTGTGCCACGCTTTTCAATAAAATCTCCTTTCCTGCCTGTGTCAGAAATTTCTTGTTCCATGAGCTTATTCTCTGTTTTACCTTATCCTCAATATATGAGAACACTGCCTTCTTGTTCCTCCCCACAAAAGATGGTAGTCCCAGATATTTCCCAAAATTGGGTGCCTGGTCTACTTGTAAGCAAATCGCCACCTCTTCCCTATCTTCCACACTGGTATTTCTGCTAAAACAGACACTGGACTTGTGATAATTTACCTTTTACCCTGAGAGCTCCTCATATCGTCCCAGGCACTGTTTAATTACTCCCGCCTCCTCCCCATCTTGTAACACCCCAGATTTTTAAGACATTTTAAGCTTATATCATAGAGGTAATATCTTATTACATTCCAAAGTGTATCATAAGTGTACGGGGGGCTATGCCACACTTGGGCTAGAGAACCCAGGTGCACAGGCTGTCTAACTAGTATTCATTGAAACACAATGCATAATATGGCGCGCAGGCCGAAAAGGGAGACTAATCTACTTCTACGCTCCAGTTTTAGCGCGCTCCAGTGCTCTAGTCCTCTGTGCCTGAAAGCCAAATATATCTGTTCAGCGAGAGATGCTGGTAACCCACTCCAACGCGTTGAAATACAATACATATAGAGATATATATAGATATACGAAAACCATTTTGAGCATGAAGATATATCCTACGAACTCTAGCTTAGAAACCGGGAATGACTCGACAGATAAGGCCAGACACAAACGACAGTTATAACGAGCATATGCAGTTCACAACAGATAAGGCAGATAAGGCAAAGCATAACAATGATCATAACCCAACATGAACAATCCCCAATATAAATCCCATAGTCACATCCCCCAAGACACTCGTAATCACAACTCGTCCCTGTCACAACACATAACACACTTTGTTGGCGCCACAGGACCAATCGCATGCCCATACATGAGGGTCAGCGCATATAGCTCTAACACGGCCCCGCAGCACCCTGCCCCGTATCGCAACACGGAGGGGTCGATCGCAACCGACCGATGAACCGCAGCTCATCATAGTGTTTGATCGCAACCAACAGTGGACCGCAGCCCAAGAGAATGTCATCTGACCGCAGCCAGGAAAAAGGACGAACCGCAGCTCGTATAGAAACGTTTGATCGCAACCAAACGGTGGATCGCAGCCCAAGAGTATCAATCTGACCGCAGCCAGCTTCTGAACCGCAGCTCAGGATAACCAATCCGATCGCAACCGAATTGGGGTAACACACACATAACACATAGCAAGCACTTGCAACCCACATTACACATTAGGAAGGGGGAGAAAACGTATAACAAAACCTATGTGTGATCCATCACATACTAAGAATAGTCCTAAGGGGTTCATACTCCTTCCACCTAGGTCAACGGGATACCAATTCAACTAGCATGTAATACAATAGACTCATAAACCTACGAACGGTACCCGGAACATCAAACTAGACATAGGCACGATAAACGGAGTCCGTTGGGACACCACGGGGAACGGGGGAACATCAAACGGGGAAGCCGGGATCCCGAGATGGGGGAATTTCCAGCGGGTAGCCGGTGGGTGGGGGCCACCCGCCGGATAATACTGTTCCGGGCAGCGGGTCGCCGGCGGGCAGCTGCCCGCTCGCCGGCCACCCGCTGCCGGGCGGTGTTTCACGGTCGCGGGTAGGTGGCGGGTCCCCTACCCCCACTGACTCTTTTCACACACTTTACGCCCTGAGAACCGTTGTGGAACCCGAAACCATGCTTAGACACTTTACAACGCAAGTAACGACAACACGTAGACAATTAGCGAATCAAATACAAGAAACGGACGCCACATAACCTATCATGCTTTTCTAAATATAATCAACACCCAAACATGCGATTTCCCCACCCGATAAACCAAGAATAAGATCATACGATACAACCTAGGGTTCTAATCACTTTTATACCAACAAGAATACGAATCGTCTTCTAATTACAAGATTCGGTAGAAATAACACATAAGCATCAAGAACGCCATACAATTATCAAGAATGACATATAATCATCAAGAACTCCACATAATCATCAAGAACACCATAATTATAAAGAATCTCCCAATATCAAGATTATCAAGATCCCCCATGGGATCATCACATCAATCATCAATAATAATCATCACAACTCATCAATACACAATAATATGGGGGAAACCCTAAGGGGGAATCATAACTATGAAAATAGGTTTTGTTGAGACATGGGTTACCTCTTAGGCTTAATTAATTCCTTGGCTATGAAGGGTCTTTCTTTAAGCTTCCTTGCTTTCTTGATTTCTCCTAAGGGGATTCTTGGAGCTCTTTTGGGGTGGTGGGGCGTTATTTTTGTGGGAAGTTCTAGGTGCCTCCTAAGTCCCCTATTTATATATTTAGGAGTCCTAATTTGGAACTAATATTATAGGCTCGCTAATTCTATTCCTTTTGGAACTAAGGATTGGGTTTAGGGGTTGGGTTTATATATGAGGGTCCATGGACTATGGTGGGCCTTTTTCCCTAATTAATCATTATGATTTATTCCTTCTCTTGGGCTATTGATTGATTAATTAAATGGTTTTAGGGGCCGTAACACGGGGTGTTACACTCTCCCCCCCTTACAAAGGGCTTCGTCCCCGAAGCCCGGTGTTATAGTCCATCCTTTCACCCCTAGACACCTCGTAGCTTGGCCTCCTGATTAGGGTTGCGGCCTTACGTTTGTCTTGGCTTGGGGTAGGCTGAACTTTTGATGGTGTTGTGATAAAGAAGTTTTCGGTTGTACCTCGGTTTCCTGCGCTGGAACTGGGTGCACCGCGAGTGCCCAAGGCGGCCTCGATTCCTGCTACTATTTGATCGAGTGCGCGTGTGGTGCGAATCAAGGATGAGAACCCTTCTTCCATGATTTGATTCTGCCGGTCGAGTTGTGCGAGTATGCGTTCGTTGACCGAACCCTCGTCTTGTCCCCTCGAGTTCCCTCCTGGCTGTGGGTGCACTGATGGGTTAGGCCCGTCTTCCTCCTCTTGTCCCTCATTTTCCTCCGTACCTCCGCAATCTTGCATGGCTCGCTTGAGCTTTTTGTTGGAGATGTCCAACCGATCAACCAATTCCCTACGTTCCTCCTCGGGTTTTTGGCAAATTTCTTCGAGGGTGAGATAGTGTCCTCCTTCGGTGTAGTAGATGTCGTTGCGGCGGAGGTTTTGGGCATTGAAAACCATGCCATTGGCGGTTCTGACCTCGGTGTGGCTTAGGTCTACCCCCTTTTTCTCCATGATCCAACTTAGGATCATCCCGTAGGGTAGGCTAAGCCGGTTGTTTGTCTTGCAGAACTCTATGTGCTTTAGCATGAGTGCCGGCAGGTTGAACTTGATTTTGTGTTTTAGGAGATACGCAAAGGTGCACTCCAAGCTCCCCACATCCTTGCTCTTGTTATTGGTGGGCAAGAGGCTATCGGTTACAATCATAACTAATATCTTTTGCTCCGCCGATAGCCACTTTCGGTTTGGTCGAGTGGCCGAGGTGAACCCGTCATCTTTCCCGAGTAGGTACCCGAGATAGTCCTTGTATCCCGTAGTTTGGGTTTCAATCCACCCCTTTCGGTCATAGTTAGACACACCCGTGGTGGTCAATTTCAAGAGCTTGGCCAACCGGCCTTCGGAAAGCACAATTTCCTTGCCACGGACCTTGGTGGTGATCTCTATCTTGTCACCCCGTTTTGTGGCCACAAGATGTTGATAGAACTCCTTCACCAATTCGGGGTATGTGTCCCCTTTGATGGTGAGGTATGCATCTAGGAGTCCTTGGTGTTTAAGCATATCGACCAATTCCGGAGAAAATTGGTCGGGTTCAAGACTTTTACCTCCGATCACGGTGTAATCGGCGTTGTTCCATTCCGGGGTGCGGATTCCGAGGGGCTTTTTCGGCATCGTGAATCTCTCTTTGGTGGTGAGAAATTCCGGAAAAATTTCCGGCAGCCTTTCCGGTGAACCTCCGGCGAACTTTTTCGGCAGGGCGGCGGGGCTCCGGCATGTCTTTCCCGGTGGCCGAGCGTGCGGCGATTCGTGGTGCTCCGGTGGAGGGCCGGTGATGGGAGACGATGGCCTTGGCGAGGAAGAGAGGCGGCTTCGGGGCGGTGCACAGCAAGGCAGCGGGCGGTCTTCGGGCGAGGGCGGCTGGGCGCTGTTGCGGTGGTGCAGCGGCGCGGGCTGGCGGGAGGCGGTCGGACGGCGGCGGCGTCCGTGCGGCAGTGGCGTCGAGTGGTTTGAGGGTGGTTTCTATGGTGGGGCGGCGGGTTGTGTGGGAGAGAGAAGGAGAGGGAGTGGGGAAGGTGAAGGGGAGGAAGAAGGACGAGAAGGGTTTTTGATTTGGGGTTTTTGTGGGTTTTAGGAACTTGGGGGGTTTAACAAGGGAGTATCCCCTTAAGGTTTCAAGAAACACTCATGGCTTGGTGGTTGGAGCTTGGACTTGTAAATGTGAGGTCTAGAGTTCAATTCCTAATGGCAACATTAGGCATTTCTTGATGGTGTGATTTTTGTCTTTTTCCTTATTTCGTCCTTTAGTGGAGGGAAGGTTAGGTTGATAGTATAACTTGTGTTTTACCTTTGTAGTGGAAATTGGAATTTGATCGAGAATCTTTATTCATAATAATTCCGAAATAGTTAAGCTAGGTAAGCGGTCTTTACGACAAAAGAAGGGGGGGGGGTGGTTACAAGGGGGTGTGACGGCTTATCCTAGACAGTATTCGTTTTCCTGGTTTTCTTCTGCGGGGTCCGTATGGTCCTCGTCTTCCGGGATTGGGTTTTCCTCCCCGAGGTCCTCCTCGTTCCCGAGGTTGGCTTGAGTGTGGCTCATGACAAATACGTTCCCGGGAGCGCCGTAACTCCCTTGATGACCGGTGCCCCCGTGTTGACTCACGGTGGTGGGGCGTGGTCTTTGGGGTCGAGTGCACTGGAAGGCCTTGTGTCCTTCCTCTCCGCAATTGAAGCATCGCCAGGGGTTGCCTGCGCAATCCTTGCCCCTATGGTTTTTGTTGCATCTCGGGCAAGGGAAGCTTCTTGGATTAGCTTCGTTGTTTCCCAGGGTCGGTCTTTGGTTGGTCCGGTTGTTCGTCCTTGTGCCGGTGTCGTTTCTCGTTCTTTTCACTGGCGGTGCCCCACTTCCAGTGTTTCTTCTTCGTATTTGTTCCTGAACTCCGCGTTGGAGTAGTTGGATTCGATAGAGATTCGCGGCACTGGAGTAAGCCTCGTTGAGGGTCCGAGGTCTGCTTACCACTAGCGCCTTTCGAGCTTTGAAGTTAAGGCCCGACACGAATCTCTCTATCTTAGTTACCTCGGTGGGAACTAGCTCTGGCGCGAAGCGTGCCAGCTCGAGGAATCGTTTATGGTATTCTACGACGGTGGCCGTTCCTTGTTTTAGGTGAAGGAACTCTTCGTACATGGATGCCTTCACGTGGGTTGGGTAGAATCTCTCTCGTAGTCGTGTCTTGAGGTTCTCCCAATTGAACCCCGGTTCTTGTTGATAAGTGGGTCCCTCGTGGATCCACCAGAGATCGGCCTCGTGCCCGAAGTAGAACGAGGCTATCTCTACGCGGCGTTCCTCCGGGCATTCTACTACCCCAAAAATCTTGTCAAGGGTTCGGATCCATTCTTCTAGGACCGCGGGATCCTCTTCTCCCGAAAACGTGGGTGGTCGGTGATTTGAAACTTGTCGGGCGACGTCTGAGTTTGCGTTTGATGGAGGTGGTGGGGGCCTGTTGTTGCGAAGGGTCGCGTCACTTAATGCCTGTGTGACTTGTGTCAGCTGTCGTAGGGTTTGGGTCAAGGGGTCGTCTGTGGCGGGCTCTGGAGTTCTCGATTGCCTTCTGTTCGGTGCCATGCTATCGTCTTTCTGGTCAGTGTTTATAAGAACGTTAAATTAGAGTCTGACGTACTTCTTATGAAGTGATAAGTGGGGAAGGGTTTTAGAATGAGGGAGGGTAAAGTGTAGAGAAGTTATGTGTAGGTTTCACAATCTCACCGCGCGTCCTAAGATTCCTGAGTCCTATGTTCCTAGGTACCTAGAGTTCAAGCCTAATGTCCTAAAGTCCGGTCTTAAGAGTCTTTTCCTAGGGTCAAACTTAGGCTCTGATACCAACTGTAACACCCCAGATTTTAAAGACATTTTAAGCTTATATCATAGAGGTAATATCTTATTACATTCCAAAGTGTATCATAAGTGTACGGGGTGCTATGCCACACTTGGGCTAGAGAACCCAGGTGCACAGGCTGTCTAACTAGTATTCATTGAAACACAATGCATAATATGGCGCGCAGGCCGAAAAGGGAGACTAATCTACTTCTACGCTCCAGTTCTAGCGCGCTCCAGTGCTCTAGTCCTCTGTGCCTGAAAGCCAAATATATCTGTTCAGCGAGAGATGCTGGTAACCCACTCCAACGCGTTGAAATACAATACATATAGAGATATATATAGATATACGAAAACCATTTTGAGCATGAAGATATATCTTACGAACTCTAGCTTTAAAACCGGGAATGACTCGACAGATAAGGCCAGACACAAACGACAGTTATAACGAGCATATGCAGTTCACAACAGATAAGGCAGATAAGGCAAAGCATAACAATGATCATAACCCAACATGAACAATCCCCAATATAATTCCCATAGTCACATCCCCCAAGACACTCGTAATCACAACTCGTCCCTGTCACAACACATAACACACTTTGTTGGCGCCACAGGACCAATCGCATGCCCATACATGAGGGTCAGCGCATATAGCTCTAACACGGCCCCGCAGCACCCTGCCCCGTATCGCAACACGGAGGGGTCGATCGCAACCGACCGATGAACCGCAGCTCATCATAGTGTTTGGTCGCAACCAAACAGTGGACCGCAGCCCAAGAGAATGTCATCTGACCGCAGCCAGGAAAAAGGACGAACCGCAGCTCGTATAGAAACGTTTGATCGCAACCAAACGGTGGACCGCAGCCCAAGAGTATCAATCTGACCGCAGCCAGCTTCTGAACCGCAGCTCAGGATAACCAATCCGATCGCAACCGAATTGGGGTAACACACACATAACACATAGCAAGCACTTGCAACCCACATTACACATTAGGAAGGGGGAGAAAACGTATAACAAAACCTATGTGTGATCCATCACATACTAAGAATAGTCCTAAGGGGTTCATATTCCTTCCACCTAGGTCAACGGGATACCAATTCAACTAGCATGCAATACAATAGACTCATAAACCTACGAACGGTACCCGGAACATCAAACTAGACATAGGCACGATAAACGGAGTCCGTTGGGACACCACGGGGAACGGGGGAACATCAAACGGGGAAGACGGGATCCCGAGATGGGGGAATTTCCAGCGGGTAGCCGGTGGGTGGGGGCCACCCGCCGGCTGCCCGCCGGATAATACTGTTCCGGGCAGCGGGTCGCCGGCGGGCAGCTGCCTGCCCGCCGGCCACCCGCTGCCGGGCGGTGTTTCACGGCCGCGGGTTGGTGGCGGGTCCCCTACCCCCCACTGACTCTTTTCACACACTTTACGCCCCGAGAACCGTTGTGGAACCCGAAACCATGCTTAGACACTTTACAACGCAATTAACGACAACACGTAGACAATTAGCGAATCAAATACAAGAAACGGACGCCACATAACCTATCATGCTTTTCTAAATATAATCAACACCCAAACATGCGATTTCCCCACCCGATAAACCAAGAATAAGATCATACGATACAACCTAGGGTTCTAATCACTTTTATACCAACAAGAATACGAATCGTCTTCTAATTACAAGATTCGGTAGAAATAACACATAAGCATCAAGAACGCCATACAATTATCAAGAACGACATATAATCATCAAGAACTCCACATAATCATCAAGAACACCATAATTATAAAGAATCTCCCAATATCAAGATTATCAAGATCCCCCATGGGATCATCACATCAATCATCAATAATAATCATCACAACTCATCAATACACAATAATATGGGGGAAACCCTAAGGGGGAATCATAACTATGAAAATAGGTTTTGTTGAGACATGGGTTACCTCTTAGGCTTAATTAATTCCTTGGCTATGAAGGGTCTTTCTTTAAGCTTCCTTGCTTTCTTGATTTCTCCTAAGGGGATTCTTGGAGCTCTTTTGGGGTGGTGGGGCGTTATTTTTGTGGGAAGTTCTAGGTGCCTCCTAAGTCCCCTATTTATATATTTAGGAGTCCTAATTAGGAACTAATATTATAGGCTCGCTAATTCTATTCCTTTTGGAACTAAGGATTGGGTTTAGGGGTTGGGTTTATATATGAGGGTCCATGGACTATGGTGGGCCTTTTTCCCTAATTAATCATTATGATTTATTCCTTCTCTTGGGCTATTGATTGATTAATTAAATGGTTTTAGGGGCCGTAACACGGGGTGTTACACATCTGCTCTAAAAAATAATAGGCTATCATCTGCAAAAAATAGATGTGATATCTGCGGGGCTCCCCTAGCAACCCTGCAGCCATGTATTGAGCCAGACATTTGCGCTCTTTGCAATAACACAGATAACCCTTCTGCACATATGAGGAATAAATATGGAGACAAAGGATCCCCTGCCGCAACCCCCTGGTTGGCGTTACACCTCCACTATGAACACCATTAATCAAGATGTTATACTGGACAGTAGTAACACACTGCATTAACAAATTAATCCACCAGTCCTCAAAACCCATTACCTCCAACATCCGTCTCAGGAACTGCCATTCCATCCTATCCTACGCCTTGGCCATATCCAATTTTAACGCTGCCCACCCCTTCCTTCCACACTGTTTTCTATTCAAGTAATATCCCACCTCCGCAGTTATTAAAATATTATCAGTAATAAGTCTCCCTGGGATAAAAGCACTCTGGGCCTCAGAGATGAGGTTCCCCATGAGCGGTTTAATCCTATTGGCTATTACCTTTGCCATGATCCTGTACAGAACATTACTTAGAGTTATTGGTCTCATATCAGCTACTGTCTCAGGCACATCTTTCTTCGGGATCAAGACCACATTAGTATCATTCAATCCTTCAGGCAACGAGCCTGAGTTCAAGCAATTCACAATAAATTTAGACACATCTCCCCCACAATATCCCAATATTCCTGGTAAAATCCAGGATTCATACCATCCGGTCCTGGTGCTTTGTCAGGGAACATTGCAAATAAGGCACTCTTGACCTCCTCTAACTCAAACTGGCGGAGGAGCTTAGTGTTCTGCTCACTAGTCACACAGGGGGCAAAATTATCAAACATGGGATCCTCACATTCAATGTTTGATGATGTAAAAATAGCAGCATAATATTGCAAAACAACTCTCTTCATATTATCCCCCTCTACCCATGCACCCATTTCATCTTTTAATCTAGGAATATAATTTTTCCTTCTACGAGCAGAAGCGTACCTGTGATAGAACTTGGTATTGCAGTCCGCACCGCGCAGCCAGTGCTGCTTCGCCCGCTGTCTCCAAAATACATCCTCCTGCATCTCCAACTGCACTAGTCTCTCCTCAATCTCGCGAAATTCAGCCAATGCAGCCGAATCTCGTCTGTGCCGTATCTCATCCTGCTCTTTCCTCAATTGCTTGATGCGGTCACCAAACTTATGCCAATGCTCCCCACCCCACCGCATTAGCCTTCCCCCACAATGCTGCTGACAAACCAACAGCCCCTTATCCCTACCATCCTGCCAGGCTGTCTCCACCACCCTCCAACAACCGTCATCATGAATCCATGCCATCTCAAAGCGGAATCGTTTCGGTCCCTCATATCTGTGGCCACGCACCACATCAGTGTTTAAAAAGAGAGCAGAGTGATCAGACTTTCGGGTTAGAATATTTTCGACCCACGCCTCAGTATTCAGTGTAGTCCATCGTGTAGACACCAACACCTTATCCAACCTTTCCTCCATCCATCTATCAGTCCCTTTCCCCTTCTCCCATGTAAACTGGTGACCCCGCATTGGCAATTGGACCAGCCCACAATTGTAAACAGTATCCCCAAACCCTCTCAACAGACTATCCGGGTGAGGATTCCCCCCTCTCTTCTCACGTTGGTATAATAAATCATTGAAATCCCCCAACGCCACCCAGGGCAGTGTAGACTTATCCCTTAACCCACTTAACAATTGCCACGCCTCCCTGCGTCTATGTCTCTGTGGAAACCCATAGAAGCATGTCATCCGCCATACTTTTTCCTTAACGGCCACCTCCACATCCACATAATTCTTCGAATAACTCAACAGTCTAGCAGTATTATTCTTCCGCCATAGTAATGCTAAGCCACCTCCTCCCCTAACTGGATCCACATAAAACAGACCCTCAAAACCAATTTTAACTCGCAATCTTTCTGCATGACTCCGATCTACCTTTGTTTCCATTAAGTAGACGAAATCGGGCTTCTTACGGGACACCATGTCCACCACCTCACGAACTGTCTGTGGATTGCCCAAGCCACGACAGTTCCAGCTTATTGTACTCATTGAGATGGGCGGGCCTGAACACCAGGACCCGCCGTAAATCCGTTTTTTGAGAGCTCAGACATCACCACATCTCCTGCATCCATCCTTATACTGCCACCATCACCCATCCCATCCCCCCTCCTTCTCTTAGCCGCCGCTACCACCACTCCCTCACCCACCCTCACATCCGTCACCCCAACCCGTACACCTCCCTCACTCACACCACCCCCTAATGCCGTAACCCCCACATCCCCTTCCCTTCTCATCCCATCCTTCCCCTTCCCGTCCAGTGATCTCAACCACGGGTCCCCTACTTGCCTAGGCCCCCGGCTACCTCCCCCCGCCCTCAGGTCCGCCGTATATGGAAATTTATCTGCAGTGAGTCCTGATTTCCTTGCCAACTTACAGAACTTATAGGCATGCCCCAATAAACCACAATAAAAGCAAAAATTATGTAAACGTTCGTAGCGGAAATTTACCCAGCAGCTTGACTTATCTCGTTTAATTAGTTTCATCCTTCGTTTTAGCGGCTTTTCCACCGGTATTGACACACGAACCCGGTGAAACGTCTTCCATGGTGCTCCCGGATAACGATCATTAACTTTTACAAACGTACCAATAAAATTGGCCGCTTGTTCAAGAACCACTTCCGATGTATATCCCAGCGGCAAGTCATAAAGCTGCACCCACATATCCACCGATTTCAACTCAACCGCAGCCGGCCTTGCACCCAATTCCACCTGCTTACAAACTAGGGTGTTGTTCTCAAAAGACCACGGCCCTTCATCGAGGACCCTCTGCATATCCGTTTCATCGTAAAAGATGAACATAAATAACCCCGGTTGAATTTCCGTTACATGCATACCCCACACCGGTTGCCAAACCGAGGCCATCACTTGCCGCATATACTCCAACTTCACCATCTTCGTTGTCAAAAATCTGCCAACACACACCCACCGCTGTTCCTCCTCCTCCGCCACCACCCCGACACCCTCCCCCACCGGCTCAAAGCCGATCTCCTCCTCCTCCTCAAGCGCTATATCACCCCATCGCTGTGTTAGACGTTCGATAATCTCCTCCGCCCGCTCGAGGATCGGTGGCTCCTCGTCAACCCCATGAACGACCGGTTCCATCGCCGTAGTATCCATTCGTCCGTCACACGACGTTTCTGTAGAAGTCCGCTGCTGTCGGACGTGAACCAGTAGCAAGAATCGGTGGTGCTGTCCTTGCTGTAGCCCGTCGCTCGTCTACCGTAACCCAGCAGCAAGATTCGTCCGTGAAGAAATCAAGAAGAGCAAGAAACGCTGGAAATTCAAGGAGAAACCCTAGCAAGGAGGCAAAACCCTAGAGAGAATTTCTAGAGAGAGATTTTGAATTATAAGGTTATTTGAAATCACCAGAATGATTTGGAATCACCAGAATGATTTTTGTTACTTTCTCCCAACCATGAGGCTTCATATAATTTATGTCGAATTGCTGTTGGCTAAATACTGAGTTAGTTACAATATAAAATAAGTATACGTAAAATGTTATGACTAATCTCAGTCCTCTATCAGCTCAATGTTCATAAATGGTTGAAAATTTTAATAACAAAAAACACGAGATCAATTTTACAATTATTGAAAACTTTTAAAAATAGTATTCATTTTATAATTATTGTAAACTTAAAAGTTTAGTAATGGTAAGATCCTATCCTTTTTTTCCAAGTTGGAGGATATAGATGTGTTTGACACTTTTTATAGAGAGAGTTGAGATCACATTAACCCTCATATATATATATATATATATATATATATATATATATATATATATATATATGTAATATATATGTAATATATATGTATACATATGTATTACATATATATTACATATATATTACATATATATATATATATATATATATATATATATATATATATGTACATATATATGTACATATATATGTAATATATATATGTATATATATATGTATATATGTATATATATATGTACATATATATATGTGTATATATATATACATATATATGTAATATATATATGTATATATATATGTATATATGTATAGTATATATGTATATATATATTACATATATATGTGTATATATATATATATATATATATATATATATATGTATGTATATATATATATATATATATATATATATATATATATATATATATATATTGTAAAACTATAACAATAGGCATGGAATGATTTAACCAATACTTTAACCAGAAGCGTTAAAGTACTAACCTGATTTCATGAGAGAATGATGAAGCTTTCAAACCTTTCTTCTTCACAACTTCTTTATGCAAGTTTGTAGAGTGTTTCTCAAAATACTTTTCTCTCTGGTCTTTCACGTTAGTTTTCACAGTAATAGGATAGGAAAATGCTTATGCCCTTTTATATTGCCTTCTTTACATAACTTACATTCCAATATTGATTATTGGAATTATGGCAATAATGGCCATAAACCAAATATTAAGTAGGCTTAAATAGCCCTTATTGAAAGCCAGAGAGAGGGGAAGAATAACCCCTTGATTCGTTACATATTTTATTCCCATTACCTATCACAACGGGATTTTAATTGTCCAGACCACTTTAATACATGGACCACAATAACATTAGAATAAAATATTCTAACATTCTCCCACTTGGTCCATGTGTATCATTGATGCATTGGGATAACTTTAATTCGCGAAATATCCCAAAACATCAATGAACTTTTACTTAAATTAAAGTTCGCTAGATCATGGCGGTCGCACGTTATTTGAACAACATGTTCCCTTCCATGCACTATAGGTCAACTTTAATTTCGATACTGACAACCATAGGTGCAAACAGAGATATAACATTAATTGAATTCAACCAAGTCAATATATCATAAAATTGAAAACCAAAATTACAATGATAACAAGGCTCTGTCCAAAATTCCCATACTCTCCACATGACAAGAGAAGACTTTCGGTGCTAAACCTTTGGTCAAAGGATCAACAACCATAAGTTCAGTTTTGATATGCCAAATTGACACTCTCTGTTTCTGTACTTCTTCTTTAACTGACAAGTATTTCAATTCCATATGCTTAGCACCCTTAGAGTACTTTTCATTCTTAGAGAAAAACACTGCTGCGGAGTTGTTACAATAAATTCTCAAAAGTCTAGAAATACTGTCGACTACTTTAAACCCCGAGATCAAATTCCGCAGCCATAGTCCATGATTTGTGGCTTCAAAGCATGCCACAAATTCTGCCTCCATAGTGGAAGTAGCGATGACTGATTGCTTCGCACTTTTCCAAGAAACTGCTCCTCCAGCTAATAGGAACAAATAACCAAATGTAGATTTTTTCGTATCTACACACCCAGCATAGTCTGAATCAGAATAGCCAATCACTTCAAGTGGATCTGACTTCCTATATGTAATCATGTAATTTTTTGTGCCTTGTAGATATCTTAAAACCTTCTTCGCAGCCTTCCAGTGTTCTATGCTGGGATTACTTTGATATCGACCCAACATACCAACAGCAAAGCTGATGTCTGGCCGAGTACAAGTCTGTAAATATCCCAAACATCCAACCACTGTTGCATAAGGTATACCTTCCATTTGCTTTTGCTCAAGTTCATTTCTGGGACATTGAGCTAAACTTAATTTGTCTCCTTTCTGCATTGGAACCACTCCCGGAGAGCATTTATCCATCTTAAATTTTTCCAAGATCTTGTTAATGTATCCTTTCTGAGACAATCCTAATAATCCTTGTGTTCTATCTCGGAATATTTCTATTCCAATCACATATGATGCCTCACCCATATCTTTCATTTCAAAGGTCTTGGAAAGAAATACTTTAACATCACGCAACATGGCCTTATCATTTGCAGCAAGTAAAATGTCATCAACATATAAGACCAAAATAGCAAACTTACTCCCACTGACTTTCATGTAGATACACCGATCAACAGTATTTTCCACAAAACCATAAGATGTAATAATATTGTCAAATTTAATGTACCACTGTCGAGAAGCTTGCTTAAGTCCATATATTGAATTTTCTAATTTACACACCAAGTGTTCCTTTCCTGTGGTAAAAAACCCTTCTGGTTGGTCCATATATACTTCTTCCTCTAAACCACCATTTAGAAAGGCAGTTTTAACATCCATTTGGTGAAGCTCTAATTTGTAATGAGCCACCAATGCCAAGACAATCCTTAACGAGTCCTTCTTAGAAACTGGGGAAAAGGTCTCGTTATAGTCGATGCCACTTTTCTGAGTATAACCCTTGGCAACAAGTCTAGATTTATACCTTTCGATATTACCGTTAGAGTCGCGTTTGGTCTTAAAGACCCATTTGCACCCGACTCTTTTTGAATTTTCAGGTAATTCTACAAGGTTCCAAACTTTGTTGACTTTCATAGATTTCAACTCATCTTTCATGGCATCTAACCATCTTTCAGAACTGTCACTTTCAATGGCTTGTTTGAAAGAAACTGGATCCTTATCAATGCTCAAATCATTTTCTTGTTCAGCAAAATATATCACGTAGTCATTAGAAATGGCAGGCCTCCTTTCCCTTGTAGAGCGCCTTAATGCCATTTCTTCTCGTGGTTCATTGATTTCTTGCTGAATTGTGAGTGATTCATTTTCATTGGTCACAATCTCATGTGGGTTTAGGACATTCTTATGTTGTTCCGGTGCACTAGAGGATGGTAATGTGATAACCGGAGCTACATCTTGAAAGAAATTTTCATGTGAAGAGGTTTCAACATGAATTTCTCGAATGTCTACCTTACGTAGTTCTGTGCTCCCACTATTTTGACCATTTTCAATGAATCGAGCATTCCCAGTCTCTACAATCCTCATACTATGGTTAGGACAATAAAACCTGTACCTTGGAGACCTTTTGGGATAGCCAATGAAAAAACCACTGACTGTCCTTGGGTCAAGTTTATTCTCACGTGGATTATACAACCTTACTTTTGCTTGACAACCCCATACATGGAGATGCCTTAAACTCGGTTTCCTTCCTGTCCAAGTTCATAAGGTGTCTTATGAACTGCTTTACTTGGAACCCGATTTAATAAATATGTAGCGGTCCTTAACGCATACATCCACAATGAAGAAGGTAAGGTACAATTACTTACCATACTCCTAACCATATCCATGAGGGTTCGATTCCGCCTTTCAGCCACGTCGTTCTGCTGTGGTGTTCCAGGCATTGTATACTGTGCACAAATGTCCCTGCTTTCGAGGAATTTAGCAAAAGGACCTGGACATTGTCCTTTTTCGTCAGACCTACCATAATACTCACCCCCCCCCCCCCGGTCTGACCTCCCAATTTTGACTTTTCTATCTAACTGCCTTTCAACCTCATTAATGAACACCTCTAAAGTGCCCACAGACTGAGATTTATCATGCAGTAGATATATATAGCCATATCGTGAGTAGTCATCTATAAAGGTGATGAAGTACCTTTCGCCGCCCCAAGAAGGAACATATAAAGGTCCACAAATATCGGTGTGAATTATTTCAAGCAGCTCACTACTTCTTGTAGCAGGTTTCTTGGTTATGTGTTTGGTTTGTTTTCCTTTAATAAAATCCACACACACATCCCAATCACTAAAATCCAAGGCAGGGAGGATTTCATTTTTCTCCAACCTTACTAACCTTTCCTTGGATATGTGTCCCAAACATTTATGCCACAAGTAAGCAGAGTTTTCCTTTAATGCACTACGTTTAACTCCTAGACTACTCTCAACATGAAATAAGGATTCAACAAAATTTACATCAAGATTAAAACGATAAAGAGAATCAATTAAAGTACCAAAACCATAATATTTATTGTCCTTACATAAATGAAAAGTACGATTCTCAAATTTGATGCAAAATCCCAACATATCCAACTTACTAATTGAAACAAGATTTCTAGCACAGTCAGGGACATAGAGACAATTTGCTAGATCCAAATGATATCCAGTATCTAGGATCAATCTATACGTCCCTATTCACTCTATCCGTGCCTTCATCCTGTTTCCCATAAATAAGAATTCATCAGTTTTTCTTGTTGGTTGGATCGAACTGAATCCCTGCAAAATATGAGAGACAGGAGTAGTAGCACCGGAATCTAACCACCAGGTATTGTTTGGTACTTCTATAAGGTTTGATTAAAAAAATATAGAGAGAATCATTACCCTTCTTTTCAAACCAAGCTTTTCTTTTCGGACAATCTTTCTTCAAATGCCCCATTTTGTTACAAAAGAAGCACTTGACTCTTTTCTGGGCTTGACCCGACTGAGTGTTATGTTGGGTCTTGCCCTTTTTACCTGGTTTTCTTTTATTGGTGCTTGAATTTCCTTGAGATGTGAAGTGGATGGAGTGATCTCTTAACTTCTTTAATCTTGTTTCCTCTTGAGCCAACAAATGTTTGGTTTCTTTAAAACTCCATTTTTCTTTAAGAGTATTGTAGTTCACATGGAACTGTCCAAACTCTGCTGGTGGAAGTGAGTTAATGACTAGATGAACTAGCCATGATTCAGATAACTCCATCCCCATCCCCTTTAATTTTGCTGCAATATTGGCCATTTGATCGCAGTGATCATGGATTGGCATAGACCAATCAAACTTCTTAGAAGTCAGTTCCGTCATCAGGTTCCCTGCAATTGACTTATCTGCAATTTCAGACATAGATAGCTCTTTCACTATTTCTAGAAATTCAGATGCAATGTCCACTTTTGGCATCATCGGCTTCATATTTTTTGCCATGGTAATCTTCATGAGGTTTAAACACATTTTATTGGACTTCATCCATTCTTCATGATATTCCTTCTCTTCTTGCGAGCTTTTGTCTGTGAGGGCTGCAGGTTCCTTTATGTTTAAGGAAAGGTCTAGTCTAGTTAAGCCCAAGTAGAATTGGACTTGTTCAGACGAGTCTTGATAATTGAGGCCATTGAACCTCACAACAGCATTCATTGAAGCCGAAAATTGAGCAAAAGCTGAAATTTCATATTTACACTTTAATGCTTTTATGCTAAGCGTATAACCAATTCAGACTTTACATAACTTTTAATAGATACCAACAATACATAAAACAATAATAATGATAATCAAGTACTAGTCAAATAACCAAGTCATCTTTGGATAAACAAAGCTATTTGACAAAGCACTAAAATCATATTCTTTAAGTATTATAAATTATTTGTAGTGATTCACCTTTGGGCAATCTCATAGCAATATAATTTATAATTATTGTAATTATCATCTAAGGCATCTCAATGATTTGGGCAACATAAATTCTATTTTTAATCAACATCTATCTCCATCTAGCTAGATCACTTTGGTGATTAACAAGCTAAAAAAATAGACATTCTTAATGAGTGAAATAGAATTTATTGCCATACACAACATTTATTTAGTCCAAATATTATATAACATGGTCATTTTGGTGACTCTTAGAATCCTTAATAGACTATAAAACAATTTAAGTATACAAAATTTAATATTTTAATATAATTGTCACTT
>NW_017619805.1:1786564-1794064 GCF_001879475.1 Ipomoea nil | reverse complement strand
ATTCGAAGGAATTTATTTTGGATCAGCCCACATGCCACAAGAATCCAAAATTGCCTGAAGATATTTGATCAGAACGGAAAAATATTTATGAAGACATGAATATAAAAACTTATCCTAGAAATAAATTCTATCAGAAGAATTTATTTCAAAGATTCGTTGGAAATTCAAATTGACAACAAAAATAATATTTTAAGAAACAACTTGAAAATCAAGTTGAGATAAAATATTGTTTTGTCAGGCAAGTTGACAATCAAATCAAAATTGAAGATCTACTATTGTCAACAATATCAGGCTATGAAGATTCAAATTTCAAATATCAAATTATCCCACTCCAACGGATATATTTGATTGCCTATAAAAAGCCATGAAGACTTGAAGAAAAAAGAGACAGAGGTGCATATACACGGATAAACAAGTGCAAAATTCGAAAAGTGCAAGTGCTCCCATATTCATTAGAGACTTAGTCTGAATAGTCTCAAAACTAGTTGGAGAGAGATACAATTACCTTTGTATTTGTAATTGTAAAAAGAGTATAGCTGTGTGTAAAATACTCTAGTGAGTGTAGCTGTGTGCAAAACACTCGTAGTTGCTAAGTGTAGTTGTGTGCAAGACACTTAGTTGGCGTTGAGTATAGCTGTGTGCGAAATACTCGGAGTTGAGTATAGCTGTGTGCGAAATACTCGGAGTTGAGTGTAGCTGTGTGCGAGACACTCGAAGTTGTGTGTAGCTGTGTGCAAGACATCCGGAAGAAGTGCTTGTGTAGCGCTTATTCACTATTGTAACTATGTGTGGAAAATAGTGAATTACTCCTAAGAAGTGAATGGAGTAAAGTGGACTAGGAAGATTACGCCACTTCCAAACCACTATAAATTGCCTCTCTCATTTACATACCGCACTTACATAATTTGCTCTATCTATCTTATCTTATCCGACTAACCCGTTTACTATTCACAGTCAATCTTAATCATTCGGGTTTAGTGTGTTTTTACGTATGCATGTGACTCAAACTTCTCGAGCTTAAATATTGAATTATTCTAAGTAAGTTTGACGTGTTGCATGTAACGTTCGTTACACGGTCGACGTGACACAACATTTATTTACAATCTTGAATATTATTGTTAAATATTGAGTGAACCATCTCCTTTATTTATTCAAGATATCTCTGTCACTTTACATATCATCTGTACCCATCTTACATGCACATTTAAATTATTGGTTGGGCATAACTCTTTACATACTATTATTCCGCTGTGCAGTTCAAACTTACTCTATTTACTTGTTACTTAGAGTTGAAGTTACCAAAGAGTTATTTATTTTTAAAAAGCTTGAAAGTCTATTCACCCCCCCCCCCCCCTCTAGACTTTCACCACCCTATCGGGACCAACAATATATATATATATATATATATATATATATATATATATATATATATATATATATATATATATATATATATATATATATATATATATATATATTGTTGGTCCCGATAGGGTGGTGAAAGTCTAGAGGGGGGGGGGTGAATAGACTTTCAAGCTTTTTCAAAATAAATAACTATATATATATATATATATATATATATATATATATATATATATATATATATATATATATATATATATATATATAGGTTTGCGCTCATATGAGAACACCCTCCCATATAAAAATTGTGAACAAATCGTAACCATGCATAGAAAATAAGTTAGCAGTTATGATTAAAAGTCAACAACCTAAATTCATGCGCATAATTAGCAATCCAAATCTCCATAAATATCAATTAAGGAACAAATCAATTCATGCAAAATTCTAAACTTCCATCCAAATATGTAAGTCGATAAGAAAATATGAGTTTTTATATTATAAAATCCTTTCATTTAAATAATAATTATTAGTACTAAAAAATAATAAATTATTATTAAATAATACAAAATAAACAAAAAAGTGCTAGTTTTGTTAATATTCCGTGCTTTAATTTACCGAGTCTAACACGTAGAGTAGACGAAATTAGAATGGGGTTGATGTGGTAAATACAGTAGTTTCCACGAATATGTACAAGTAATGATATCGGATTGCAGATGGATCCTTCTCTAGTCTGCTTGTTGGTTTAAGGCTTAAGCACGGATTATGATGTGATGCCATAGGTTCTCGAGCTATATAAGGCTAGATAAAAATGTCCAAAAGTCCATCCTCCATTCATTTAATGTGGTAGGAGGGTGTGAGGGAACACATGCCGGTCTCTCAGAATGTGTGGCACGTGGAACGCATGCACAGGGGAAGGTGGGAGGCTTCGCCAGTCTGGTTGCGGTATAATTCTCAAACAAATAATTACCCGGAGTATCGGGTAATCGATCCACAGGGAAGCGGGGCGTATCAAACACTAGGTTACTAATTTATTCTTGTGAAGCTAATCCTAATAACGAAAATCACAGATGGTTGATTAATTATAAAACTAATTTAAAGAGCAAAGTTGCAGGATTGTGAAAACAATAGAGAGAGAGTGAGATTCCTGAATTCAAGTGTTTAATCACCTAATTCCAATCTAAAGTGCAATATTAAATTTGGGTTTAAACGAGTGTGAGAATGCAAACAAGGGAAAGAGTTACTCCCGTAATCTCTATCCTAAAACAATACAAGTGAATATTCACTCCCGTGATATAAACATCCAACAATGTAAGAACAAGCATTCAACGTAAATTCCTAACTAATACCATCTCCCAATGTGCGATAATCAAGAATTAACTCCTTAATAAATATATCATCTCCCAATGTGCAACAGTTAAGTGCAATTGTGTGCAGTGGCGGATCTAGAAAACTTTTTCAGCGCGGGCGAAACGCATTAAAACAAAAGAGATAGTTTGATAAAAAATAAAGCACTTAAAAGTATAACCATAAATATTGTTGGATGTGGATGAAAAATAAAACACATCAAAACTTTATAAAAATATTCATAACAAAATATGAAACATAATTAATTTGATAAAATAATTCAAATAAAAAATACATTATAGACACATGTCATTATTAATAAAAAAAAAGTTATATATATGTGTGTGTAAATCTCACAATTAATTAATACCGAGCATTTAAAAGTCATAAATAAATTGTGTCACCACACACCTTGCATTTGAACCCTGGCCTCTTAAAAAGTGTGCCAAAATCATATTGAGAATTCAAATCCTAGCCTCTACAAAGATAAGACGCGTGCTTTGCCACCTGATCTAATCATCACTTATTAACTTTTATCTATTTTGTTATACTTATACTAAAACTTGTACTATATATACATATATACATACAAGGGTTATATATGGGGTGAGGGTGGGGGGAGGGGGGCAGCTGCACTCATGCTGGATCCGCCTCTGATTGTGTGCGCTCTTAATTATACCCTAACTTCCGTTAAGACATAAAGATAGCTATGAAACGAGTAATTATGGTCATTAACTACTAGCATCAACAATACAAAACACAATTGGAACACAAGTTATAAAACCCAAATATCAATATATTAAAGAACCTGAGAACCAGGCACATAGGTTCATAAACACTTTCACCCAAGAATCTCTAAGAGAACTTAGCCACACATGGCTAAACTAGAATTCATTGTAATAATATAAAAAGTATACAAGCAACAAAGAGAGTAAAAGAATAGACCAAGAGATTTTTCCAAATCTTCCTAGCTTTTCTTCTTTCTTCCCAAGGAAACTTGTAGCTCTTGATCTCCTCTTTTCTTGTCTCCAAAACGCAGCTTAATCATCTAGGGTTGAGAGAAGATGGGCCTTTTTATAGCGGGAGCCGAGTAGGGATGAATTAGGTTTGTGAAAATGCCCCGAAAAGCATATGATTGTCTTCAAACCAACAATTTATGCACCTAAGGATATAAACAAATGAATTAAGACACATTTTGCATAAAACCAAAGTATATTTCACTTGCCAAACACCTTGTGCTCAGATGACATGTAGTGACATCTCTCATGTGGGAGGTCATGAGACCGAACCTCAGTGGAGGCGTTGTTGACTCTTTGTGCTTCATTAGGTTGAGAAAATACGTTTGAACAGGTACTATAATGTAATAGAGTCAGTAACATTAAAAAAAAAAGTATATTTCATGGGGTAGAATCATGGACAAAAACACACTTATCACGGTCCTTCCACGTGCCTTGAGATTCCTGACTCTCTTGGGCCCATGGGGCATGGGCAGAATCATGGACAAAAACACACTTATCACGGTCCTTCCACGTGCCTTGAGATTCCTGACTCTCTTGGGCCCACTACTACTGGTTTGGCTGAAGGATGGACAAAAACACACTTATCACGGTCCTTCCACGTGGACAAATTCCTGACTCTCTTGGGCCCACTATTACTGGTTTGGCTGAAGGAGCATAGCTTAAGGCTATAAGTAGTGTGGGTCAGGTGGTCGGTCCTGGCCTAATATGGTCGGTGGAATAATAAAACCCAGTCACTACTGGCGAGCGACCGTTTACTTAGTCCTGCGAATAGGTCGGGTC
The DNA here is from genome assembly GCF_001879475.1 of Ipomoea nil. NCBI lineage: Eukaryota > Viridiplantae > Streptophyta > Magnoliopsida > Solanales > Convolvulaceae > Ipomoea > Ipomoea nil. The sequence continues at coordinate 1,789,559 of NW_017619805.1, read as the reverse complement.
AACGTGTTTCTAGGTCGGTAATGCGTGCCGACGGCTTTACTCAGTGGGATGCCCCAGTACCAAGCATGTATACGGTATGATACGATTGAGAATAATTCTTATCATGGGTGTTATGATGTGTTGTGCTCTGGGTGATTGTTTGCACTCATGCACAACATCGTATACCGTAGAATATCGCCAGAATCGTGTCCAGATAAGCCACACGCCACACTTATACATTACACTATGCACACTATAAAATTGCATTGTGCACACGTTCACAATTAAATGCAAACATACACATCATGCACCACCACAAGTAAGTGAACATACATATGTACTATAATGCACAAACACCAAGCTTATAATGCGCACACACTTCACATGAACAAAAAGTGCACATTAAACCAGATGATGTGCACTCATGACAAAAACCCAGTAGTAAGGATTGACAATGAAAATGCACACCTACGGAAGCAACAATGCACACTAGTACATTTCCCATAGACACTACACATAGGTCGACCACTAATATGGACAATATTATACTCAAATGATATGCAATTAAAAATGCAAAAATGAACTTGAGTCAATGGTTGAATAAAACAAATGTAGGGAAAAAATCCAAAACAAAATGGAAAATAACACTACATGAAGAAGAATACTACATCAACAAGGCCGGAAATCCAAACACACCATAAATTTCATCCCAAATATCTGGCTTAATATGCACACATCAAAATGCTCCATCTGCACACGCGCGTTTTTAATTCCCACAATTAGTCTCTTCCATAGATATATTTTTATAATGCACCCAATTGGTGCTCATGAACTCATTTAGAGGTTAGTTCTCATATGTATATGTATATATATATATATATATATATATATATATATATATAGTCGAGTTCCGGTGCCACGAGATCCTCTCGTGCGATCGTGCGGCGATTTTCAGAATACACCAACAGTTAAGGAAAATATACACCATCAACTTATGAAATGGACTACAAAAACACACACAAATTAGGTACGCATCACCAACAACACACCATTAGGTATGACTAAAAGCAACACACAGTGTTCGGAAATACACCATTAGTGATATGGAGGTATATGGTGTATTTTTTTTTGGTGTGTTGTGTATTTTTACATTTCATTGTTGTGTTTCTCTTACACTATCGGTGCATATTGTTAACACTATTGGTGTATTCTGAAACCCGTTGCACGACCGCACGGGAGGGTCTCGCCGCATTTGAACTTTTTCATATATATATATATATATATATATATATATATATATATATATATATATATATATATATATAAGAGAGAGAGAGAGAGAGAGTTAATTCGAGTGGAGATCCCTTGCATTTAGTTGCAATTCCAAATTTAGTTTCAGACTATTGTTTTTGTCATTTAACACCCTAGACTATCATATTTTGGATACTACTTTTTGTCATTTCGATGACTTTTTTAGTGAAACTCTATTTTGGAAAAGGGTATTTTCATTTTTCAATGAGTTAATTCCAATGGAGGTCCTTTGTCTTTGATGGAAATTCTAAATTTAGTCACAGACAATCGTTTTTGTCATTTAACCACCGAGACTATCATATTTTGGACACTTTTGATCATTCCAATAACTTTTTCTTGTGAAACCCTATTTTAGGCAATAACATTTTCACATTTTCAAATATTTTTTTTTAATTTTTTTTTTGGTTTTATGCGCTGGGTTATTTCCTTTACTTTCTCGATTTTCGTCTCTTTAGCCGTGAATTGCACCATCTCCTTCACCCAACTCTTGTCTTCATTTCCTTCAATCCAACACCAAATCATCCTTCATCAATGGAGATACCGAGTACGTGAGGACCTCCGGGTGCGGGGGAATAATTTTGCAACATAGTTGGAAAGCTCAAGATGTCGCCACACAGTCAGTTTCAATTTGACCGCTATTCTTTTAGTTCATGATTATGTGAATTATCTATTATAGTTGTAGTTTTGTAGAGAAAAAACAAAAAGGAAAAGAAAAAACATTTCTTCGTCATCAAAAGTATTTGTCCTAAAATAGAGTTTCACCGAATAAGAGTCATCAAAAGAACCAAAAGTGTCCAAAATATGATAGTCGGGTGTTAAATAACAAAAACAATTGTGTATGACTAAATATGGAATATATTGTTACCAAATATAAGGAACCTCCGCTGGAATTAACTCATTGGGAAAAAAATTAAAGAGACGAAAATACCATTGCCAAAAATAGGATTTCACTATAAAAAAAATCACTGAAAGGACTAAAAATGTCCTAAAAATGAAAATCTAGGATGTTAAGTTATGCACTAAATTATCATAAGTTTTAAAGTGATGCACCTTAAGTTTCGACCTGATGTACCTTAAATTTTGAACTGATGCACCATAAGATTTGACTTGATGCACCTTTAGTTTCGAACTTATGCACTTTAAATTTCGAACTGATGCACCTTAAATTTCGACCTGATGCACCTTAAATTTCGACCTGATGCACCTTAAATTTCGAAGTTATGCACCTTAAGTTTCAAACCTATGCACCTTAAGTTTCAAACTAAAGCACCTTAAGTTTAAAACTGAAGCACCCTAAGTTTCAAATTTATATATGCACCTTACGTTTCGAACTGAGGCACCCTAAGTTCTAAGTTCTACACTAAATTATGATAATGCCACTCCGTTTAAAAAAAATCATCATTGTGTATTGTTGATTTTGGCTAGATCAATGGCGGAGATTTCACCCCATTTTTTACCTGAGAGCTCTTTCTGGTTGCAATATATTTGTCAAACAAATAATTACTCGGAGTAATGAGTTATTGATGAAGAGGGAAATGGGGCTTATCAATTGCACTAGCTACTAATCTATTCTTGTGAAGCTAATCCTAATGAAAGACATGAATGACTGAGTAAAACTAATTGAAAGAACAAAGTATGCAGGTTTGAGAAAACAGTAGAGAGAGAATGAGATTCCTGGGATTCAAGTATTTAATCACCTAATGCC
>NW_017619805.1:1704064-1781564 GCF_001879475.1 Ipomoea nil | reverse complement strand
CACCTCCGCCGTATGGGTATTGGCCAGGCCAACCGATGTGCTACACTCCCCCGGTTGGTTATCCACCATATACGCCTGCTTATACAGCTCCAGCCGCCGCCCCTCCAGTACAACCGACCGCACAGGTAGAGCCGCAGCGTCAGTTCGCATCCCGGGCTCGACGCTCGGCTCATTCGCGGTTGGGGTCGGGGGGTGCTGATGCGATGGAGGCACCAGCTCAGGCCGTCCAAGCGGAGGACCCTGAAGAAACTGCCCGGGCGGCGGCTTTTGATCGTCTTCGACCGGAGATGCGCCAGCGTTTGGGACCCAAAGACCCGAACCGCGGGCAAGAAGACGTACAGATGCAGGAGGCTAGTCAGGAGGCTTCATCTGGGTATAGCGGGTCGAGATCTCACCGACGGCGACGCGCTCGGGATACAGCCCAAGCCGTTCAAGCCGCCGAGCTCAACGAAACCCGAGGATTGCTCTATAACCTCCAGGCGGAAGTTGCGCAGCTCAGGAATGCGTACCCTGCAACACCCCCGATCAACCAATCGACCTTGCACCAGACGCCTTTCACAGCAGCGGTAATGGCCCAGCCTTACCCGCTTGACTTAAAGGTCTCTGGAGAGAAGAGTTATGACGGACGGGCAGATCCTGAGGCCCACGTGAATGATTTTTTCAGCAACATGATGCTGAAGGGCGTTTCGGACGCCGTGATGTGCAGGGCCTTCTACTCGACCCTCACCGGTCGGGCGGCAGAGTGGTTCCGTACCCTGCAACCGGGGTCGATCGATAAATTTGAGACCCTGGCGATCAAATTTGTGAGGAAGTTCATCACTTCCAAAGTGGTGAGGAAGTCCTACATGTATCTCGAGAAGGCCAAGCAGCTAGAAGGGGAAAGCTTGACCGATTTCCTCATCAAATGGAAAGCAGCGGTCGGGGAGGTCGAGCCTATGGACGATGCGACCGCCACCCATATGCTTCACATATCTCTCCGGGCGGGACATTTGTATCAAGACTTCATCCTACACCCCCCGACCAGTTACGAGGAGGCCCTTCGGAGGGTCACAGACTATGCTAACGCCGGCGAGGCGAACGCCGTAAAGCGCTTGCAGGAGGTCGGCTCTTCGTCCCGTAAACCGGCCAGCCGGGCGGAACATCGGTCGGGAGATGATAATCCCCGATCCCGCACCAGGCCAGGCGAGTTTACGGCCTTGAACCGATCCGCAGCGGAGGCCATGCAGTACGCCCAGTCCTGCAATCTCATCAAACTCCCCCATCCCGATCGAGACGGCCCTGACAAGAGTAAGCACTGTGCTTACCATCGATGCGCCGGGCATGACACCGAGGAGTGTACCCACTTACGCCAATTGTTGGAAGATCTGCTTAACATGGGAAAATTGGACAAGTGTGTGGGGAAGAGAGAGGACAACAAGAGGAATACCGATCGGAGGGATCATAGACGTTCCCATCACCGCTCTGATCGGTCAGGGCAAAACAGAAGGGACGATCGAAGGGACGATCGTCATGATGACCGACGGGACCCTGACCCTCCGTCTGGTAGCCGCCCGTCCGGAAAGCCTACCATCCATGTCATTTTTGGTGGGCTGGAAGATGCTTCCCGACCGCGGACTAATTGCCCGGTCGCAATAGTGGATTCCCGGGAGACCGGGAAGAGGCAGAAGATGGAGCCCATAACCTTCACCCGTGAAGATCAACCCAGCAGCAGTGACCACGGCATGGAGGCGCTCGTGGTCACGATTGACGTTAAGGGGACAGACGTCCAGAGGGTTATGGTGGATACGGGCAGCAGCGTGAACGTCCTTTACTTGGACGTCTTCGAGAAGCTTGGCCTCGACAGGAAGGAGCTGACTCCGGTCGGTGTACCACTGTCAGGATTTACCGGGGCTCTTATTTACCCCGAGGGAAAGGTAACGCTCCCGGTCGAGATCGGCGCGCCTCCAAAGTCGATCAGGACGGAGCTGGAATTTGTTGTGGTCAACCTCCATTGCGTCCACAACATTATCTTGGGCCGACCCGCCATCATGAAGATCGGTGGGATAATTTCTATGCCCCACCTGTGCATGAAATTCCCCACCCCTAATGGGGTCGGCGTGGTCCGCGGCGATGTCCAATCCGCCCGGAAGTGTTACACCCGAGCGGTCAACAGACGAGATTCCGGTCCGTCTTCCCGGGTGAACACCATAGCCAAAGAGGAGGCTAAGGAACGGAAGGAGCAGCCTGAGCCTTCCGAAGAAATAGAAGAAGTTCCCCTATCCGAGGATCGCCCGGATAGGAAGATCAAGATTGGCCGAGCCCTCACCCCCGAGCTTTGAGCGGAAGTTTTGGCCATACTCCGGGAGTATGCTGATATCTTTGCGTGGGGGCCCGAAGACATGCCCGGAATCGATCGGTCGGTCATCTGTCACAAGTTAGCCGTCGATCCCGCAGCAAAGCCGGTCGTGCAGAAGACACGACACCTTTCCTCCGATCGCCGCGAATTTGTCAGAGAAGAAGTCAAAAAGATGGCAGCGATCGAGCACATCCGTCCGGTGGTCTATCCCGAGTGGGTGGCAAATATCGTTCTTGTTCCTAAGCCCCCAGCATGGAGGATGTGCATCGATTTTACGGACCTTAACAAGGCCTGTCCGCTCGACCCGTATCCTCTACCGAGCATTCACCAGATGGTCGACGAGACGGCCGGGGCCGAATTAATGAGCTTCATGGATGCCTTCAAGGGGTACCATCAGATCATGATGCACCATGAAGACGAGAGCAAGACAGCCTTCGTGACCCCGGATGGGCTGTATTGTTACCGAGTGATGCCGTTCGGCCTCCGGAACGCAGGAGCGACCTACCAGAGGATGGTCAACATGCTCTTTGCCGATCTACTGGGCCGAACGATGGAAGCTTACATCGATGATATGCTGGTCAAGAGTCGGGACCGGTCCGACCACACTCGGGACCTCCGGGAGTGCTTCCAGATCATGAGGAAGTACCAGTTGCGGCTGAACTCGACCAAGTGCACATTCGCGGTTCAGACCGGCAAGTTCCTCGGCTATATGATGACCAAGAGAGGAATCGAGCCTAACCCGGCCAAAGTAAAAGCGATTCTGGACATGCAACCACCTTCCACCGTTCGGGAAGTCCAGCAATTGACCGGTCGGTTGGCAGCCCTCAGCCGGTTCCTCTCCAAGCTAGCCGAGCGCGCTTTACCTTTTTTCAAGGTATTGCGGAAGGTTAATGGATTCGTCTGGGACGAAGAATGCCGAGCGGCTTTTGATGAGCTGAAGGAATATCTCATGTCACCGATCGTGCTCTCAAAGCCCGAGCTCGGAGAAGAGCTAGACGTGTACCTCGCCGTCTCCGATCGTGCAGGAAGCGCAGTGTTGTGCCGAACCGATCCGGAAGGGGTCCAGCGACCGGTGTACTATGTAAGCCACGCGCTACATGGTCCCGAGCTCCGGTACTCCCGGCTAGAGAAGGTCGTCTACGCCTTGTACATTGCCGCGAAGAAGTTGGCTCCCTACTTCCAAGGTCGAGCAATTCGCGTGTTGACCGATCAGCCGATCGGGCCAGTCCTCCGAACTGCTTCATCATCCGGTCGCCTCGTCAAGTGGGCGTTAATGTTGACCCAATACGCGATCGAATACCGACCAAGACCGGCTATTAAAGGTCAAGCTCTTGCTGACTTCTTGGTCGAGTGCACCGCCCGGGATACCCGACCTCCTGAGGTTGCGGATCCCGAGGCTGAGTGGTGGTCGCTGGCTACTGATGGGTTAAGTAGCAAGAAAGGGGCAGGAGGAGGAGTGGTGGTCACAAGCCCGGAAGGATTCAAGGTCTATTTTGCTCTCATGTACCAGTTCCACCTGACCAACAACGAAGCCGAGTACGAAGCGTTCGTTAACGGCTTACAGTGCGCTCGGGACTTGGGGGCTGAATACATCCGGGCTCAAACCGATTCCGCCCTCGTGGTTGGGCAAGTTCTCGGAGATTATGAAGTTAATGGTGAGCGCTTGCAGCTATACCGAGACCTTGCCATGGAGAAACTCGCTCAGTTCCGGGGATATACCGTCCGGCACATACCCCGATTGGATAACGCCGATGCAGATATCTTATCCAAATTAGCTCAAGACGCCCCGGAACACATGTCGAAGATAGCTCGGATCTTGGTGATCCCGAGATACAGTATCCATCGCCTACCGGTCAATCCAATCCAACCGGTGGAAGACAACTGGATCACCGATCTGAAAGAATTCCTCGAGCACGGTCGACTCCCAGACGACCCCCAGCGTGCTCGAAAAGCCAAGCTGAGAGCCCCAAGGTTCCAAGTCTTGGAGGGTCGTTTATATCGGCGATCGTATGGAGGCCCCCTCATGCGTTGCTTGACCGCGTTTGAGGCAGATTTAGTCATGAAGGAGCTTCACTCGGGAATTTGTTCTTCGCACCAAGGAGGCCGATCGCTTGCCCGTCGTATCATGCTAATCGGGTACTATTGGCCGTCCCTCCAGCTAGACTGTGAAAAGTTAGCTCGGGAATGTGAGACGTGCCAACTGTACGCCCGGATGCCTGGACGACCGGCAACCTTCTATCAGCCAGTCACGACCGCAATTCCTTTCGCTAGGTGGGGGGTAGACATCTTGGGCCCCTTCCCTCAGCTCTCCGGTCGGAGAAAGTTCGTGATTGTCGCCATTGATTACTTCTCCAAGTGGATAGAAGCCGAGCCCTTAGCCACGATTACTTCTCAGCAATGTGCTCGTTTTCTTTGGCGCAATGTGGTTTCCCGCTTTGGCGTGCCCGTGCATCTCATCAACGACAACGGTCGCCAATTCGTAAGCCAATATTTCCAGAACTTCTTGGCCACGATCGGGACGACTCACGTCCGGTCGTCGGTGGCTTACCCGCAGGGAAACGGTCAAGTGGAGAACGCGAACCGGACGATTTTGGAAGGTCTGAAAATGAAGTTACATTCGGCTGGTCGTAGTTGGGCCGATGAGTTGCCATATGTCTTATGGACTTATCGGACGACCCCGAGGGAAGCTACTTTGGATACCCCTTTCGCCCTGGTTTATGGAGCTGAAGCCCGACTCCCGATCGAGGCTTGGATCCCGACTGATCGAGAGAGAACCTACAATGCGGAGGAGAATGAGCATGCGATGGCCGTAGACCTCGATGCGGTCGAAGAAAAAAGAGAGCTAGCCGCTCGGCGCATGGCCGAGTATCAGAAGCGAGTTAAGAGTTCTAAAGATGTTCGGGTCAACCCTCGTTATTTTCAGGTTGGAGATTATGTTCTACGACGAAGGGAGGCCAGTCAACCTTTAGAGGGCGGAAAATTAGCTCAAAGCTGGGAAGGGCCGTACATCATCAGCGCGATCATACGGCCGGGTACGTACCGGCTGGAGACGACAACCGGTCAGGTAATCGAGGGGACTTGGAATTCCGAGCACCTCGTTATGTTTAGGCATTAAGCCTATTTCTTGCAATCTTTTGACGAAGTGGGGGCTTGACCTGCGAGTAGGTCCCGGTCGTCGGTTGTAATTAAGCTTTATGGTTGTAAATACTTGTTTAACCACCTGCGAGCGGGAAGGTTTTAATGTATATACGATCGGTGATTGCTCGACCGCTTGCATGCGGCGGCCCGGTCGGTTATTTTCTTTACCTTCAGTGCACGCAGGTCAATTTATCTTCAAGCTACACCGACCGGGCGAATTTATCGACCGGTCAAATGCGCTCCACATCGGCGGACAATCGAGTCACGCCACCGGTCGGGGAAGCCAGGAGCACACAGCATAGTTCCCCGATCTGATCACCTCTTGTCCACTATTGCACTCACTCGTGCCATGAGAGCACAATAGTGTGGGGGCTGGGATAAGGGAGTATCCGTAGGCCCATCGCTCGGGAAAACTCAGCTATCGAGGGCTTTATCCGTAGGCCCATCGCTCGGGAAAACTCAGCTATCAAGGGCTTACATATTTTCAAAATTTCGTCAAGGCCTGAAGATCGGGTAAACCTGATCGGGTTGGCCAATATGACGTTGACTTAAGTCCGTTGTTCGGAGATGTCCCGGACGTAGAGGCTTGGGTAATCTCAAGATTTCTGACAGGCCTGGAGATCGGGTAAACCCGATCAGGTTGGGCAGTCGGACGTCGAAATCTCGAGCGTCGAGCGGGTCGAGTAATGCAGGACCGGGCCAAAAGGCCATGAGGTCAAGCAACTATGATCGGTATGCGGTTACGGTCAGTGTGTGCAAATTAAAAGCAAAGGTGTAAAAGCACGAAACGAACGATGCAACTTAACAAAAAAGGAAATTTATTAATCACGAAGAGAATGCCCGGTACAAATTCGGGACCGGGCTCCCGATCAGCGTTTCTACAAAAAAGAAGAAGCCTATTTTACTTCTTCAATTCCCGAGCTCCGGCAGCTGTCTCCTTCCCGCTCGAAGTGGCCGTCGATGAGGCCCCAGGCTCGGCCGCCTTTTCCTTGGGAGCGAAGGGGGAGGGGCCGGGGTCGGCTAGGTCCGGGGGTAAAGCCGACAGGACCAGCTGAAGATCCTCTCCGTCGAGAGCTTGCTCCAACCGGGCGCGGGCCCGCTCCAGCATTTTGCGTTGCCCGGACTTGAACGCCCATCGGCCGAAGGAGACGATCAGGTCCTCTCCGACCTTAGTTCCCCGGGCCGCCGTGAGAAACGCCGAGCCCGACTCGCTGTCCTTGAAGACAGTCTGCACCAACTCGTTCGGATTATCGAGCCGGGCCTTCAGCTCTTTCGCTTCCCCGATCGCCCGTTGGGCGACTTTCTCTGCAAGGGCCCGGTCTTCCTCGCTCTTTTTCAGGCCCTTCTGGGCCTTCTCCAGCTCGGCCTGGAGGTCCTTGATTTCCTTCAAGCGACGAGCGGCCGTTTTCTTGTGGTGGTCGGCTTCTTCGGCCAGCATGGCCCGACCTTGAAGGAGTTGGGCCGCTCGGGAAATCTGCAGTATAAGAAGATGTTCGGCGTTAGCCCGGTCGAAGACACTTGCACATAAAAGAGAGTTAATGGAAGAGAGCTTACCTCGGCCAGATCGTAGCCAATCTTCTCGGCCACTTGGGTCGGGGTCATCTTCCCCAAATCCTCCTTAGCTGGCCCGGCGTTGCCGATCCGGGCCAGTATGGACGTAACGGCCCCTTCTCGCCCGACCGAAGGGCTCGGGCTGCGCTGTTCTCGGCGGCGCTTCATACCGCCCACCTCAGTCACGCCCTGCTCGGGCACTTTCTCTTTGCCCCGGGCGACTTCCACCCGGGTGACCAAGACGTCCGTCGGCTCAATGATAAAGCCCTCCGCCGTCGTGACGGTCGAGGTAGGTAGAGGTCGGGCCGTCGGGATCTCCTTTTCCCCGGCTGGCTTCGCCTTCGCCTTCTTCTTGCCGCCAAGGGAGATCTTGGCGGGCGGGGGAAGGGGGGCATCTTCGTCTCTGAACTCCGCCATGGCTGCAAACAAAGAAGAAAGTTAGTCAACTCGGGACGATAGAGAATATACGCTCAGAATGTTAAGGATCGGGAATGAAGTTAGCTTCAAGCTTTTACCCTTCCTCTTACCCCGAGCGGGCATCCGTGCGATCGTTACACCTGCTGGCTCGGGCTTGTACTTCTCGGTCTGGTCGTAGACCGGATCGGGGAGCCGGGCCGCTTCGTAGCACTCGGGCGATTTGAAGATGCGGTATTCGTAGATCTCGCCCGAGATCTTGGTCACGGCATCGATGAGGGTCGGGGTCTCGACTGGCGTGACTTGTTTTCGAAAACGCTGACTCCAAACCCTCTCGACCGGGAGGATCCACGGATCGTATTTTACGGAGAAGATCCGGTTCTTCCACCCCCGGTTGTTCCCGGGCAGCCCTTCGATCGAGCATCTATCCGCTCGGGATTGTATCATCAGAAAACCTCCCCCGTACGCGGCCGCTAGCACCTTCACTTGGTAGGCGAAGTTGAAGAGTTCCATGGTGCAGGCCACGTCGTGTCGACGGCAGATCTGGGGGAAGCACGCGATTATTCGGTGCGCGTTCGGGCAAATCTGCCCGGGCATAACTTGGTAGTAGCCCAAGAATGCTGTAAGAAGGCTGGAAAAGGGGAATGTGATCGGGGCCATTAGCGAATCGTAATGCAGCCCGATCTATTTCCCTTGGTGCCGCTCGATGATATTTCCGAGCTGTCTGCTGGTATCGAATTCGACCCGACCAGCAAGAGTTGCCGCAATTTTGCTTGCTTCTCCTTTTGTCAGCAAGCTCTTCTGGCCTTCAACGCTCTCGCTATTGAGGAACGCAAACCCGTCCCCGCCCGTCGGCGCCGGCCCGGTCGGGTCCTCTTCGTCCCCTTCGGCCTCGTTGGCCCGGTCTCCGCCCTCATGCTCGGCTCGAGGGTAATCCCCTATTACCCTCGTGGGCGTTTCCCTAGCGCCTTCGTTCGGGAGTGTCCGTCCGCTCGTGGACGTTTCTTCGCTCCCCGACCCGCTGGAGCTCGACCCCGAGGTCCCTGACGAGCTTGATGACCCTGCTGGCTCGGGGGCTTGGTCGGGAGTGGGTTGTGGTCGTTGTTCGACCTCTGGGGAGTAGGACATGATGTCCACCTCCTTGCTGAGGTACTCGACCTCCTCGTCATAGTCCGTAATCGAGGCGTTCTGGCTGTCAGAATCCGTCATTTCGATCTACCTAAAGGTCGGTCGGGGTTAGTAAGGGACTTGAGACGTCCGGGACAGTTAGTTGGCCTATCAGTTCTACTTATAAATGAAAGCGCAAAGTAAAGGGATGAGTTGAGAATTTACCGAATGGAGGAACTTTGCGGTTGAAAGCTTGAAGGTTTCCTTGCTCGACTGCCTTGTTAAGGTGCTCTGCTCGGGACTCTCTGAGGGTATCGACTGCTTCAGTGGATTGAGGAAAGTCCAAATGGAGGCCTCAAGGGCCTATTTATAGGAGGGCGTTTGGGCGGGAAAATCATCCACTTGCGTGACACGACCAGCGCTGATTCCGAGGCGACGGTTGCAGTCGCAGAGGCCGGCAGTGGCTGACATGTGGCGAAGAAGGGAATGACAGCTGGCCGGTCGGTTTAGCGGCCGACGGTTGGGCTTCTTCATCCCGGCCCATTTTTTCCCAGACGATCAAAAAGGCCCGGGCTGGGGGGCTCTTGGTAGGGAATATCCCGACCGACATAGCTTCACCACGACCGAGAAGCCTTTGTCCTTTTCTCTTTGTCTTTGCAGGTAACAGGTCGGGCTCCTTGTGAAGAACCCGGTCGGGGGCCGACCGGGAGTTGCCCGAGCGACGGTGTCGACCGCCGAGCGGTAGCCCTTTGACGAGAGAGCTGACGAAAGACACGTGGCGACTCTCTACGACGACAGACAGGGCACCCGGGAGGATGACACGTGGTGGCTACGTGGAGGACATGCCGAACGGCTGGAATCCTGTCCCCGGTATAGCGGCTATAAATACCCACAGTAGCTACAGTGTAGGGGACTTTTGGACGATCGATAGGTTGTTGTTAGAGAATCCCGACCGCAGTCAGTCGGTACTCAGAGCAACCAAGTAGATTGTACTTAGGGCCTCTACCGTGATCAATAAAGACATTTACTTGCTTTGATTGGTCTCGGGTTACTTTATATTGCTTACGTATAATTAGCAGTATCAATATATATATATATATATATATATATATATATATACTAGTATTTTTTATGCGCGATGCGCAAAAAATAGGTGCCCAATATTAATACATTATATTAAAGTTTTAAATTTATTTCGATTTTAGATATTTAAATTATTCTAAATAATAATAATAATATAAATCATTTTTATAAAGTTGATTTTTATATTTATGTAATAATTAACATATAACTCAAATATTTAATGTGTATATATTATTATTAATGAAGAAGATAAGAAAATATATGGTGGATGCATGTGCATGGTAACAATAGTGGAAAAGATAACGGAAGTTATAACAGTAGGGGTATGTTTGTCCAAAATATTTTAATGTACAACCTTTACAGCGTAATGTAAAAAAAAAAAAAAAATTAACAGAAAAAACAAACATAAATTAGGGGTATAACTTTCATTCACACTTATTATGTTTATATATATATATATATATATATATATATATATATATATATATATATATATATATATATATATATATATATAAAATATGTATGTATATTATTTGTGTATACATATCAATATATCATATATGTGGGTGTTAGCTTAGTATTATTGGTAAATTATTATTATATAAAAATATAATTTCTCTTTTGTTTTTTGTTTTTTGTTTGTTTTGATCACTGTATTATTCAAATATATGATAATTCAAAAGTATCATCACTTTAAAGAATTGCGAAACATAATTTTAACTAATTTTTTAAATTTTGTTACTTAACAATATTTTAATATTGGGCATAGGTTTTCGCACATCGCGCGTACAAAATGCTAGTATATATATATATATATATATATATATATATATATATATATATATATATATATATATATATATATATATATATATATATATATATATTAAGGAAGTCACTATTATATCTTCATCATACAATTATTGAAATGATATATTGAAAAAATATATGAATATGAGTGTCATTAAAAGATTTTAATAATATGTTTTGTAAAATTCATTTTATTTATACATTATATAAAAAAATATGTTTAAGTGAGTATTATTGAATTAATATAATTTAAATGGACTTAAAATATTGTTATAACAAAATTTAAACTATCATTTGTATATAATTTAGGGAAAATGATTAAATAGGCTCCTAAACTTTACTCAAAAAGTCAATTAGGCCCTCAAAATTTTCAAAAGTTGCCACGAAACCCATAAACATGTAATTTTAGAGCATTGAAGCCCAAAAATCGATTGATAACCGGTAATTGCAGGTCACTTGGGTTCCAACGAGCCTCCGACAATATTTTCAACAGCAAACATCAACGCAACGGTAGCCGGTGGGTCGCCTTTTCCTTCGCTGGAGAAGGTGACTAGTTGGTCTGCCTTCTCTTTCTCCTTCGTCGGAGACGGTGACTAAATTGGTCTGCCTTTTCCTTCGCCGGAGAAGGCGACCCACCGACGGCTGTTTTGCTGATGTTTATCGTTTGAAATATTATTGGAGGCTCTCTAAAACCTAGTGGCCTGTAATTACTAGTCACTAACCAATTTTTGGATTTCAATGTTCTAAAATTACATGTTTATAGGTATAATTACAATCTTTGAAAATTTAAAGGTCTTATTACTTTTTTTTTTTTTTTGAATAAAGTTCGCGGGGCTATTCGACATTTTTTCTTTTAATTTATAATGAATTTACAATATTATTATAAATTTATAATTCATATAATGCAAGGTAAATCATACTTAATAATCATATAATTCGCCGCTTTACTTTTACCCGGAGCCCACATTAAAGTATAAAAGAATCTATACATAACTGATTATAGTCAAACTCATATAAAAGAGTAAAAGGTCAGCACGCCAGTAATAAGTTAATCACGTGTGAATAATAATCTTATTCAAATAAACATATAACCTTCAATCATTTGGAATAATGATGAACCTTTTAATTTAAGTTATTATATATAAGCTTTTATTTGATATGAACTGATGGACGCAAGTTTGGTAGGGAGGGGACACATTGTTCATTTGTTATTGAATTATTGAATCATACTTCGCAACAAATTTTCACAGTTATTTTTCATTCACAGTGATTTTTTCAAGTGCGAGATTAGGTAAATCATTTCATGGTAGCCAATGAATCTGATGTGACAAATACGCAAGTATGTTATATTCGGTCACAATGTATGAACTCAGGTAATTTGATATAAGAATAGACGTTCTTGATCGAGCTTAGGTATAGTATCTTCCAAAATCCAAAAGTACTTTCTCGAGACATTTAATGTGCTTTATATAGAACTCTGGAGGGGACCCATGCCTACCGTCAGGCATGTTAACCACGTGTCTTCCATGCATCGGTTGCGATTGGGTGGTCCTAATAATTCCACGTGCTACAAGATTCCTGACATTTGCATTATTATGATAAAATCGGGCAATGCGAGCAGATTATATTTGTCTTTTAATAATGAAGTTCCCGTGCTTAGGATAGCCTTCCCGATCAGATGTAATCGGGAATCCTATCACGGGTGCAAAGCGCAACTACTACTAATCCTAAATGGACTATCTTTTTACTAGGCGCAAATTGTGCAAAACACAAGGTGGTCAGATATGCTCGGGAAATGAACATTCCGGTCCCAATATCGAGCATGTGTATAATTATACTAGTAAAGTATATCTCTATTAGAATTAAAAAAAAAAAAATTATTGTCATGTTACATGGTAAATATAATTTTGGTGTATGTAAGTAGCTAGCAATATATAAATTAAATAAAATAACTTATCATAATTTAATTTATTTTTTATCTTAGATTTATATGTGGCAGTCCATTTTTAATCTTTTTTTATCAAAATATTCATATTTGGTTCTAGTATTATTGTGGCATGACCATTTTTTGTCCAATGTCAACAAAATTATTGAAATGTCGTTAAATCCAAAGGCATTTCGATCATTTTTATACAAAGTGAGTTGACCCCGTTATATTTTTATGTTTATTTTTTTGAAAAAATCCGTAATTGAAGACCGAAATAGCTTTGTATTTAACGGCATTAGAACTATTTTATTGATAAATGATAAAAAATGGTAATGCTACAATAATACTAGGACCAAATGTGAGTATTCTAATAAAAAAGGACTAAGGGGGCGTTTGGTTCAGGTTATATAACATAACCAAGGGAATGTGACATTCCAAAGCTCACATTCCGGTGTTTGGTTCATATTATCTTAGAGAATCTAACATTCCCAGGGAATGTCAAATTCCCTCGACATAGAATTTTGAAGGGAATGTGATTCCCTTCAAAATCTTAGGTAATGTAAGATAACCTAGGTTATGTTAGTTTATATATATATATATATATATATATATATATATATATATATATATATAAAATTATTTTTGTAATTATATATATTTTTTATTTTTATTATGTTATGTTAGCATATAAAATAATTTTGTTTCTCAAGTTCAAGATTTTAGTTAATATTTTAAAATCATGTAATTATATATCATACCGTTATGTTATTTATTTATTTTAATTTTTAAATTTATTAAAATATATGAAAATATGTTAAGAATATTATAGTGTGTATAAAAGATAACCCTAAACCAAACATGATTATATTACATATCCTAATTTTAATCAAACACATGAATCTAACATTTCTAGTAATCTAACATTCCCAACAATTTAACATTCCCTAAGGTAATCTGACATTCCGTGAACCAAACGACCCCTGACTGTCACCTATAAATTTAGGACAAAAAATGAAATTAACTCTTAAATAAATAAATGGAGCACATGAAATTAAAATGGGATAATTAGGCCAATTACTATGTAGTGTAATGACATCCTGTTACCATTCCAAATGTATGGTTATAAGCTTAATTAACCCCGGTGGAGACTTAATTTTTTTAAACTGAAAATATTTAAAAAAATATAGAATAAATACTACCTTGTAAAGAACACTGCACATAAAATAAAAAAAAAAAAAACTTTTATCAAGGGAGCATTAATCTAATAATGATTTTTGTTAACTAGAATTATCATACGATGAAGAATTTCATCCAATTCAAAGGAGCTTTTGTCCTTTGGAGACATGAATAGAATATTAATTTTATGGCGATGTACGGAGCAATGAAAATCAACGTCGCGCAGGTAGGTGTGCTGTGCACATTCCCGCGCGGGTTTACTACACGTTAAAGCTGAAGCGGAGGAGAGGCCAATTATCAATTACTACTACTACTGCTTCTTGCTCATCACCTCTTTTGCAATCATTGTCCTTCTTTTAACCTCTACTATCATCCTTTGCTCTCATCATGCCCACCTTTTCCTTCTCCCCGCCGTCAAATCCATCGGAAACTCGCCGGACGTAGTGCTTTTCATTAGCTCTTCGTCTTTGGAGCATCCCCACCAAGCTAGCTATCTAGCTAACTTCAGGTAATTTTTTATCGTCGTCGTCTTTTCTTCTTCCTTCTCATCTTTCACTTGTTTTGTCTTGGTGGGTTTTGTCCATTTTTCTTCGGGGGGTTTGAAAAATTCAATCTTTGTTGTTTTCTTGGCTTTCATGCCAAGAAAAAGAAGTTTCAGGCTTCAAGGTTTAGATCTACCTATTTTGCTGCCTTCTTTTAGATCCTTTTGGCTGCTGAAAATGACAGAAGCTAAAGTTGGTTGGTCCAAAATTAGGGTTTTCTTTTCTTTTGTTTTACTTTATTTTATTTTTTAATGTGCCATTCTCGCGGTTCTTCTTTGCTCCCTTGGTTTTCTTCCCTTACGTTTTTGGGATTTGTTGTTGAGTTTCTTGGGTAAATAAAGTTTGTAGCTTGAAGCTGACAAGGAGTGATTGCTTCATTTTGGTGCAAAATCTTGGGAAAATTCTACGCTGTGCAGTGTTGCTTGGTTTAGAAGGGTAAGTTTGAGGGAGCCATGGGAGGAAGAGAAAGCTAGCTCAACATTGTAATTTTGGATTTGTGTTTCTTTCTCTTTTTCTTTGTTTCTCAGAACCCAAGTTTTTGTTTTCCATGATGCTTCTAGCTTGGTTTCTTTTCTTGCATTTATCCACTCCCATGGACTTCATTTGTTGCATCTCCTTTCTGCTACTCCAACAAAAGGCAAAATTCTCTAGCCCTATAACCTTCTTCATAGACAAGACATGGAAGGGTAAATTACGGTTGCTCAACTTTTCAATAGGTAGAAATACCCGTGCTTGGCTCTCACAAAGAGCCCACTGGGTGTAGGAGTTTTATCCGGTGTCTTGTCCACAATCTAGCACATAAGAATGAACCGGTCTTTTCTACAACCTAGAAATCAAGTGAGCTGCCGTGCGGGCTAATCCTGTGTGAGTTAGGTGAGAGGACCCGTGCTCGATGATGTCAACAAGGATGGGGTAACTCCAACACTCGAATGTCGGATCTTATGTTTTGCCTAGTCTAGCACGCACCTAGTAACCAACTAAGTTGTCATGCGGGTTATACATGGGTGGCTGTGTGTTCTATGTACTTCTTTCTCAACAGTACTGAACTACTGGGTTTTTTAATTTTCCTTATATTTTCAAAGTTTGGAGTTGAATGTCCTATTTAATGGGAATTTCAGGATAAACGTTGTAAAATCTTGTGGTGGCATGGAGATGAGAAACCATGGGTCTGAATTTCATGTGGTGCAGCAAAGCAGGCGTGATAAGCTGAGAAACCAAAACACCTCATCAACACCATCACAGCACATGGGCGATTATCGTGCCAATTTAGAGCAGCTGTCTTTGCACAACGTGGATCTTGTTCATCTTCCTGGCTGGCGATATGGAAACCACATTTCTTGCGATAATTCTTCGTCATCAGACATGCTTAATTTTGGCTCAAACCCACATTCTGTAGTGTTGAACAAAGATAATAATAATAATGCTTCGTTTCCCAGTTTGGGAGAGGCAGTTAAAGGCAGTGGTGACCCACAAAACTGTGGCACTTGGAAAAGCTGTAATGTTGATCATTCCCAGAAAATTGGCTCTGTTTGGAGTGGTGTTGCTAATTATTCAAGTGGATCAGCTGGCATTGCTGGCAACCTTAGTCCGATGTTTGTCGGGGAAAACTTGTCTGGTTGTTTGAGGCTAAACAATGATGTTCCTGTTTCTGGAATTGATGTGAAGAGTAGTTACTTTGGATATCAAGAATTGACCAATCCATCTAGTGACACTTGTGGTCAGTTTAAGGATCTGCAGACTCTTCAAGAAGTTGTTGCTTCTGCTGCTGTTGGAACCCGAGAGCTCGAGATGCTGCAGAACGCGAGGGGAACAGAACGAAGCTCGTGGTTGTTGCCCGGTGAAGAAGACGAAACCCGTCTTCTCCCCACTTATGTGGATCAGTCTAGCCAGTTGTTTGTCAATACTAATGCTGCTAGCTTGGTAAATAGTGCAGTTCAGTGGAATGGGGAACTCGAGAGAGATAATAGAGCGATTGAAAACGAGGCTTCGAATACACAGGCCTTGTCTTTGTCCCTTTCCTCAGTTGGGGAGAGGATCGGTAGTAGCATGCCTGATTTGAAGCCCTTGAAATCTGACCACTTGTGTTCATACCCGAAACAAGGCAGTAAAGCGTTGGGGAACGCTGCTCGTCAAGACATGATTGGGAATTTAACTTTTACTCATCGAGATTTGGTGCCTCTTGGTCCTTTCACGGGCTATGCAACCATTCTTAAAAGTTCGAGATTTCTAAGGCCAGCACAACAGCTGCTCTATGAATTCTGCAACTTAACTACTGGTGACAAAGCCCTTAACTTGTCGGAGGTCTCTGGGAATAATGTTATGGATCATGAAGTTGGGATTTGTAGTGAGGGTGTCAATGCAACTCCACGCAGTGGCGGTGGATCTCTG
The DNA here is from genome assembly GCF_001879475.1 of Ipomoea nil. Lineage (NCBI taxonomy): Eukaryota > Viridiplantae > Streptophyta > Magnoliopsida > Solanales > Convolvulaceae > Ipomoea > Ipomoea nil. The sequence continues at coordinate 1,765,090 of NW_017619805.1, read as the reverse complement.
GCTGTTGATTCCGGTGCCTCATCTTCAACGTTTTATAGCTCAAACGAGAAGAGCAGCCACGAGTTTAGAGGCATAGTGAGCAGCTCGAATGAATCCTACCATCGGCCTGAATATCTGCAAAACAAAGTCAAGCTGTTATACATGCAGGACGAGGTAGGATCGTTTCCTTTCTTAATATAGTTATATTGCCAATCTTATTTGGACACATCTTATCAGTGTTAACACTAATATAGTTCTTGTTGCTAATCTGAAATGAAATTGCCTGGCACCGTGTTTTAGTCTTTATTAAAGGGGAGTTTGATGCCAATTTGGTGGAATGAATCACGTCTCGATGTTGACAGAATACCTAAACTCGTAAAGTAAGAGAATTGGAAATGCTTTTCCTTTTGATATTTGCTTTCCTGAAAGGTATCAAGAAAAAGTAGCTTTTTTCTTGGACAGTAGTGATGTGTTTTTAGTAAAAGAATGTTTGTGAAGTAATGTTAACAATTTGGGTATATGGCTAGTAGTTAAGTGTATTGAAAGACCAGATTCTGAAAATTTGTTTTGGAATTTTGTGGAGAAGGTTTGCAGAAGGTACAGGCAGTACCATCAGCAGATGCAGATGGTGGTATCTTCCTTCGAGTCAGTGGCTGGTCTTAGCGCAGCCACCCCTTACATCTCGGTGGCGTTGAAGGCAGTCTCGCGCCAGTTTCGTTGTTTCAAGAGCACGATATCAAACCAGCTCAGGAGCATAAGGAAGGCGTTGGGAGAAGACGTGCTGTCTCCCACCGCGGGGGCGAGCAGCAGCAAGAGGGATGCAGCTGGAACCCCCTCGGGCTTGAACTTCATCGACCAGACCTTGCAAAACCAGAATGGCAGCGGGGAAAGGCTGCACTATTTGGAGCCTCAAACGCACGTTTGGAGGCCACAACGAGGCCTGCCTGAGCGGGCTGTGGCTATTCTTAGAGCTTGGCTTTTCGACCATTTCCTGCACCCGTGAGTCCTCTGTAATGCGTCAGTAACTCGTGTCTATATTCTGTTCCTATAAGATCTTTGCTTGCGTCGTTGCAGGTATCCAACAGACACAGACAAGCATATGTTGGCCTCCCAAACTGGCTTGACTAGGAACCAGGTAGAATCCGAACTCCCCCCTGTCTGCAATAGTGGTCACTCGAACATAGTTATCGTGTTAGATGAGCCTTATGTATGTGAATTCACTTGATATACCTATATATATAGGTTTCAAACTGGTTCATCAATGCTCGAGTGAGAGTTTGGAAGCCGATGGTAGAAGAAATTCACATGCTCGAGACCAAAGCAATGGTAGAAAAGGGATCAAATGTGGGAAAAGCAGACGGGGAGCTGGGAACACAAGGCGCCAGCCAGCAGCACTTGAACAGGCGGCTCAGCCTCCTTAACGAAAGACAGTTGTTGAACGCGAGGGGAATGTCAGACATGGCAGCAGCAGAAGAATGCCCCCCCGGGATCAGCCCATCATCAGCAGCTACCATCATCAGGGAAAAATCGTACCAGGACAAGCGGTCCAGGATCGACTGTGGGCTTCCCGTTGGTGCCATGGACAGACCGCTGATGGGTTTCATGCCTTACCAGCAAAACAGCCTCGAAATTGGGGGGCTTGGAGCTGTGTCATTGACACTGGGACTCAGACAAAGCATCGAGGGCGCCCAACAGCAACAACAACAGCAACAGCAAATGCAGCAGTTTGGAGGTCAGATAATTCGCGACTTTGCGGGCTAAAATGTTAGAGAGCTGGAATGGCCATCAACCCACACGAAAGAAAGATTGATGATGAAGTTAATAACAAAGTACAGGTTAAGGGCCTGTGATATGAAGGATTCATGTAATGCATAAGAAGAAATGTTAATTAAACTCAGGCACTCAGCCCATTTTCATCTTTCAAGTGTATGATAAATGACAGGAAACATCAAATGGGAATTACAGAAGATATGGATACGTTATATAAACTTGGAATGCCAAGCCTCTCAATCTTTATCTTTGTTGCTCTGCTGTAGCGTCCATAAGAAAAATCGGGTAGGACTTGTTAGGATCAAATGCTTACTATTACGTCAAAAGTTATAGCTCACAGTGATTGCGTAGTTTTATTTCCTTAAATACAGCTACTACATTTTTAAGAGGCAGAGTGTTGAACTTGGCCCGCTCAACAATCCTCCTAACCACCAATTGCTAGACTTGCCATTTATCGGCTTCTGCTCAACAATTCTCCTCCCAGCACTTTATTTTCTTATATACTGCTACTATATTTTTGAGAAGCAGTGTGCTGGACACTTTATCAACATTCATTCAATAATCTCCTAGCCACTAATTGCTGGACTTTGTCCTTTTCCGGTCTTCGCTAGTAGGACTTAATCACACAATTCTCCCTTCTCCTTCTGAAAGAGTACTGTTTTTTTTTTTTTTTTTTTTTTTTTTTTTTTTTTTTTTAATTTTTAATTTTTAATTTTTTAATAATAATAATAATAATAATAATAATAATAATAATAATAATAATAATAATAATAATATGGTCCAAGAATTTGTTGGGTTATATACCCCGGCCCATTATTTGGAAGGCCTAATGACCCAGATATTAGAATCCGGAAAATTATAATGAGGTTGGCAAATTATGTTGCGCATCCGTATGCACCAGCATATGGATGCAAAAACGACGTCGTTTTATTAAAAACACGCGTCTCCCCTTAAAAAAAAAGTCAGGTTCGATTTTCAGCAACAACATATGAATTATAATTCCATAATCAATGACCTATAATTCCATAATCGATGAACTATAATTCCATAATCTAATCTATGAACTAAAAATTCCAGAATGAATGAACTAAAATTCCAGAATTGATGAACTACAATTCCAGAATCGATGAACTATAATTTCAGAATCAATGAACTGAAATTCCATAATCTATGAACTAAAATTACAGAATGAATGAACAACATAATGTTGTTGCTGGAATCGAACCTGAATTTTTTTTAAAGGGGAGACGCGCGTTTTTAATAAAACGACGTCATTTTTACATCCGTATGCACCATGCATGGTGCATACAGATGCACAACATAACTATCCGTGGGCACATGTCCACCTTGCAAGGTTGGTACGGTTCTATATTCATAATTTTTATACTGTAGATTCATAATTTCTATACTGTAAATTCATAAAATTTATAGTTTAGATTCCAATTATTGAACTATGTTTTCACAAATCAGAGAACTATATGTTCATAATTTGATAACTATACAGTTTAAAAATGATAAATTTACAGTACATAAATTATGAATTTACAGTACATATATTATAAATCTACAATATAGAAATTATGAATCTACTGTATTTAAATTATGAATCTACGATTTAGAAATTATAAATCTAAAATATACATTTTATGAATCTACAGTATAGAAATTATGAATCTACAATATAAAAATTATGAATATAGAATCATGCCCACCTTGTGCTCACAGCATAATGTTTTTAGAATCCACTTGAGAATTAAATCTGTCTAAATCTATTTTAAGTCTAAGTTTATAAAAAGGAATAAGACAAAGAAAATGGTACTAAATTGGATAACACCTTTCACTCTTGTCATCCATAGCCCATTGCAGCCCCCTTTTCTTCTACTTTTGTGCTTCATCTCATTAACCAAGAAAAGGCCACTATTAATTAATGGCTTCCAAGAACTGCAATCATATACATGTAACTAGTTTTTTCATGCCACCATTGCGCAAATAGGATAATGCCCAATAATTATTTTTAAATAAGTAATTTAAAGTATATCAATTCTTCCAAAAGGCTGAATCCCAACCCTAAGGGCCCCCTACACCCCGGCCCGACAGAGCATTTGGGAGATTTAAAGTATATCAATGCAAGATATATGAGGTGTTCATGCATAGGTAATTGAATGTTGGATTTGTTTATTTAAATTACTAATTCAAAGTATATAAATGCAAGATAATATATGAGATATGAATTATAATTTATAATTGTCACTAAAATAAATGTTTACAAGTTTGTAATAATGCAGTCTAAATACTTAGTCTAAAAACGATAGTCTAAATAATTACTACTTTTGATTTAAATTTCTCTAAATCTTCTTAATTCTCTTTTGAGTAGCATTGTTACTTTCTTCATCTTCAGTACTTGTTATCTTTTTTATTAGTAGTGTGTCATGTGCAATTGGATTACTAGTGGTAGCATAGAGGGCATCGTTATGCAATGAGATTATGGTGTAGGAAGTTTTAGATTTGCCTTGCTGTATATATGATTGAGATCTTAGTTATACTATGAACTCTTTATCTTGCAAGGGCCTGTTGATATTTGGCAATGATAGTTTTTTTCCCCTACATGTTTCATGTGTTGTGAGATGTGTGTCGTAGATTATGAAAGTATTGAACAAAATATTAATATGAGAAAATTACACTTTTGGTCATGTTACTATAGGGGTCTTGTTAATTTCAGTACTTGACTTTAAAAACTAACAATTTAGTCCCGTAACTATGCAATTTTTAAAACATTTGGTGCTCCTGGCCAAATCACCGGCGAAGTTTTGCCGGAAAAATGTAACCCATGTTAAATTAAATATAAGTGGGGGCAAAATGGTCAATTTAACTTTAAAAGGGCAAAGTCATTGGAGACCACGAGTCCCCGCGTAACGCGGCGTGTCGACTGTAGAGCCTCTCCGAGCTCTCCAACACTAATTTCTCGACAAAAACCTCGTCCGACAGTAGACGCGTCTGGGTGGAGACGAGGCCGAAACTCGACATCTTCCAGGCGCAGCTCACCACTGTGTCGTTGTAGGATTTAAAATTTTTAATTTAAAATTATTCAAAAAAATATATTTAATTTAAAATGAGTTACATTTTTTCGACGAAAATTTGTCGGTGATTTGGCAGGGAGGACCAAATGTGTTAAAATTGCATAGTTACGGGACTAAATTGTTAGTTTTAAAGTCAAGTACTTAAATTAACAAGACCTCTATAGTCACAAGACCAAAAGTGTAATTTTCTCTATTAATATTTATTATATTTGTATAAACATACTTGATAAATAAATATATAACATATTTTGTATTATAGCTTTGATATTTTTTAAAACAAAAGGGAGGGGGGCCCCCAAAGGGTAGGCTAAGCTACAAAATCTCTGCGCGACTAGGGCGCCTTCAAAGTGTCATCGGTGATGAGATCTTCCACACTGGGGGTGGGGGGGGGGGGGGGCATGAGCGAATGTCACTCCAAGACTCTGTAATTTTGCATTTCCTCAGTTTAAGATTATTATTAGAGATAATCGACTGATGTACTAGACTGACTGATTCAGAGACGTGAATTGTCAGCCATTCAAATAGAACGCAGATTAGTTTAGAGAGAAAAACTAAAGCAGAAAATAAATCAACACATACGATGTTTACCCAGTTCGATATAGTGTGTATCTACATCTGGGGGACGATCACCGAGGCGTCCAATCCACTAACTCATAATCCAATGTACAAAGATAGAGAAACAACAATCTCACCCAAGTGCCACACACAAGGTATGTACCCAGTCTACAAAGGTTTAGTGGATTGTTGAAGTCGGAGAGCCACGCATGCAAAAGTCCAATGAAATCCCTTCAATTGGAGAGCTAACTCTGATGCAGTCCGCTTCAATGACGCAGTCCCACGTTGTTCCCACAACTGAGTGATCTTTGCGTCCTTTCGATTAAGCAACTTTAATCCTTCTCAAGTTCTTCATCATAATCACCAAGAACTTAATACCTTGAGAAGAGACATGATAATCAAAGATGTGTGTTCCTGTATAGCATTGAGTGTTTTTGTCTTCTTAAAAACGTAACCCTAATTCTTGGAAGGAACACTCTCCAAAAATATCTTTGATTGTAGATGGTAGGACGTATTTTGTGAAGAATGAAATCTTTCAGATTCGGTCCATACCTTCCAAGCTGATCCGCTGATATTCTTTCCAAAACTGTCTTCACAAACCGCGTTCAGCATTTTGGAAACATCTCCCTTTAACAGATCTTCAGTGGTATAACGTCTGTTGATAACACTGATCAATCAGTCTTCTATAAGAGTAAACAGACACCAAGCTAAACCCTATCTTAATTTACCATAATAATGTTGCCAATTATATGTTGGAGTTTTGAACAAATTAAAACACTAACAAACTCCCCCTTTGGATATCATTTGGCAAAACAACTCGACTAAGAAACGAACATTTAGCTAAAGATATAGAAGATTAACAACTATCGCATAAAGTGAGTAATGTCTGAAATACAACCCATAAAAACATCAGCACACAAGCCGTGCTGGATAAAAACAAGTAACAGGGAAATTCTTCACAAAACATAAGGCGGCCATCACAAAAAAAACACGCCCAGACAGGGCCAGAAGATACGAACAACACAAAAACTCCCCCTAAGTATAGGCACTACCCCTTTTTGCCAAAAGAAAGACAAAGGACACATTAAGCATTTGAGGGACCTTCACTTTCAGACTTCATATGCTCAGCAGCAGCAGACTCAGTCAAGCTCAATCGAAGCAAAACAGTCGCAAGTTCAGTACGGGCAGCATTGAGCTGATTCGTGATAATGTCATTCACAATCTCTAGCTTAGACACTCGAGCCTTCACCCGTAGGGAAGCTGCACATCTTTAGCATGTGGCGAATCCTCAACAGTAGTGTTAGCTTCAGAGGATGGAGGAGCATTAACTGGCGTAACATCCCGGATATGTTTGCCGATCAATAGTCGCGGATCAACAGTATACAACAGAGACAGAGTAATAATCTCACTTTGCATTGGTACCAGGCCCTGTGACGTCAGAACTCCAAAGATGAGATTAGGATAAGGAAGTCTTACCTTCTGTTCCCTTGGATGAATTAGGGTGATAATATGATAGAAGATCCATTTTCCCAGATCAATTGACATCTTGGTGCCGATTATGAACAGAAGAGCAGCCAGTTGCTTCCCAACAGTATGAAAGTGTGCAGAAGGGAGCCAATTGTGCAGTGCAATGCGGTGCAGGATAACATACTTGGAGGTAAACACCGAGCTTGACAAGGTGTCAGGATCTCCTGTAGGCCAAGCTGAAGTCTGACCACCAGTGAGAGTCTTTGCAACCAAATCCCAATCTATAATTTCTTCTTCTTCGACTGCCTTCAAATCATAGTAGTCATTAATCATGTCTGGGCCGAACACATACCACTGCCCTCTAATGAAAATCTGCTGGCACCGCGTCCCAGTAAAGTTCTCAATTTCTTCATTCAGATTGCAGTAAAACTCATAGGTCAACAGCTTCGAGTAAAGACGAATGGATGTTACAGTCTTCAGTAGGCCAACCTCACTCAGCAGGGGTAAAATATCACAAACAGAATTCAATTGATTCTCATCAACTGATCTCTGAACAATAAGCTCTCGTCTCACCATTGTAGACCACTTGCCTTGAGCTGGTGCAGAAACAAATTGTGGCTTGTAAATGGAGGTGTCAGGACTGTCAGAAGCAGTTTGTACATCGGGAGTGACACTCCTTCCTCTTGACCTTGTTGTAGCTTTCATTTTTCTGGTAGTAGTGGTTGAAACAGTTGCAGAAGCCTTATTCTTGACTGACGATCTCAAGGTTTTAAACACTTGCTGGACTGGTGGGTCACTTTCACCCTTCATTGACTCAGCTGATCTTCGTCTTTTATCTGGTTGAACAGATTCAATATTATCATCACCAGTTTCCACAGCCACTTTTTCTGGGACACCTTTGCGTTTGGACTTTCTCGTTTCTCTAGCAGGAGAATGTTCAGTGGGACTCGGAGAAACAGAGTTGCTTGTCTCAGACACAGGAGCAGATGAAGGTGCAAGAAGTTTGGAAAATTCTATAATTCTAAAGGTAGTGGGTAAAGGGTAGAGGGTAGAGGGTAAACCCGCAAAGTGTTGAATATGATCAAAACTTTCAGCCAAGGTAGTGGATGTATAGACAGGAACACCATCAATTGAATTAGAAGGAAGAGTGCTCATAGATAGTTCTGCGGTAATCTTAGTAGATAACTTGCGTGAGACATCCACTGGTCAATCCTCCACAGTGGGCTTTTCAACAGCAGACACATGACCAACAGAAAGAGCAGATCGCTCAGCATCAGCAGAGTAAACAACCAAACTCAAATTATCTACCTTATCAGATTTCTAAACTTTTTCCTCCGACTCACTGTCAAGAACATTTTTTGCAGACTCAAATTTTTCAGAAGATAACTGGCGTGGATCATCAGACATAGAAGACTTAGCAGACAGTAGCGTATTTTCATTATCAGATTTTACAACAGGTAGAGCAGACTCAACATCATTAGAAAGTAACTCAGAAGGCTTATCAAGAGAAATCTCAATAGGAGTTTCAGAAGTATTGGACCTGTTTCGCAGAATCTCAAGACGATGTTTGACTTCTTCCTGTGCAGCTTGAAGGTAGAGAGGGCGAGCTTCTGCCATTCGACGCGAGACTTCTTCCAATTCCAGAGCTCTTTGGGTAAAATATTGGAGGAAAGCCCCAGCTCGGTTTCCATCTTCAGGTTCATCAATGGAGCCATGACTAACATCATCACTTGCTTCTGAAGCCAGCATCAAAAGATAGCTTGTATCATTATCTGACCAGTCCGCATAAAACTCAGGGTAGTCTGAAATCACCGTGACTATGATCTCATCGCGGAGAGCAGAGTCCAGTTTCAACTTCTTCTGCATTGTGAGTTGGAGGAGAGTTTTCACATGCTTCGTTGCATTTTCTGGTGTGTGGCTTTTCCTTCCCAACTTGATAATGATATTCCTTACTGCATCGGCCATATTTGTGAGATTTGGGGAAGAGAAAGGAAAAACCCTATGTAGAGAACCAGTAGAGGATTAACAGAGAACAGAGTAGTGTTTAGGACGCTTCTTCCACTAATATTGACCCGATGAAATATATAATCCCAAGGGTGATGAACACTATTCAATGCAGCTGTCAGAATGCATGCAGCTGCGATGTGATTGACGCAACGGTATAGCTCCTTTTCAGGGATAAAACGGAAGATTTGAAATTTGAATGAGGCAATTTAATTTTGGTAATCAAGGTTAAGATATTATCTTAACAAAAACAGAAGAGAGATTAAAAAGGAAGTCAAGGATGTAATTTTGACCCGAGATTGAGAACATCATACACTCTCCTTCTGTGTTACCGTTCTGCCTTACTAATCATTCCTGCAGATCCCCAGAGCAGATCTGAGAATCTCAAACCGATTTGCGTCTAGAGGCTTAGTCAGTATGTCAGCCAATTGCTTGTCTGTTTGAATATATTCCAACTCTATCTCCTTTGATTCTACCAAATCTCCGATATAGTGATGCCTTATATCAATATGCTTAGTCCTGGAATGTTGAACTGGATTCTTTGAAATGTTTATTACATTGACATTGTCACAGTAAAGTGTCATATTCCTTTGAGTGAGACCATAATCTAGAAGCATTTGCTTCATCCAGACCAGTTGGGTGCAACATCCTCCAGCTGCTATGTATTCTGCCTTAGCTGTACTTAGAGAGATTGAATTCTGTTTCTTGCTTAGCCATGATACTAAATTCTTACCATATACCATATTGAATTATACCCTTGATATATTTCATGATCCATTTAGCAGCTATCAAATGGGACTCTTTGGGATCAGATTGATATCTTACACACATCCCAACACTGAACATTATGTCTGGTCGACTGGCGGTTAGATAGAGCAGATGTAACACCCCGTGTTACGGCCTTTAAATCCCGAATTAATTAATTATTTAATTAATTTCATTAATAATAATTAAAAAGGATTTAATTTGATTAGAAATTCCTTTAATTAATTAATGTGGTCCACCACAGATCGTGGACCCTTGCCTAAACTAGAGTCATAAGCTTATTAGAAATAAAGAAAGTTAACATTTTACTAATCAGATCCTAATTAGGAATCCTAGGCCTACACATCTATTAGGAATAAATAAAGTATACCTTTACTATTCAGATTATGGTTAGAATTCTCTTTAATTAATATGGTCCACCATGGACCATGGACCCTTATCCCTAAAACAAGTCCTTAGTCTTATAAGAAATAGAATTAGTAAACCCATACCATTCAAACCCTAATTAGGACTCCTATATATATATATATATATATATATATATATATATATATATATATATATATATATATATATATATATATATATATATATATATATATATATATAAGGACATAGGAGGCACCTAGAAGTCACACCACAATAGATATCGCCACACCAGAATTCCCAAGGGACTCCCCACCACCAAGCCTAGGGAGATCAAAACGGATGGAAATCTTAGGGAAGAACCTTAATAGCCAAGGAATGATTAATTAAGGCTAAGAGGTAACCCATGTCTTAACAAAACCTATTTTCTTTGCTATAATTTCCATCTTTGGCTTCTTCTCTATACTCGTGTCATGATAAATCGTTTGAGATATTGATGATATGATCTTGATGATTGGTGAGATGAATTTATGTGTGATCTTGATGATGATAAGAGGTTCTTGATGATTATGCGATGTTCTTGATAAATCTTGATGTTCTTGATGTTAAAAGATGAACTATATATGATTAGAGCCCTAGGATGAATCGTGAAACTCATATTGTGATATTCTTGATATATTTGGGTGGAAATTCACATGCTCGGGTGTTGATTATGCTTAGAAGTCATGATAGGATATGTGCTATATGATTCTTGCTTTTGATCCGTTAATTGTCTACGTGGTATCATCAATTACGTTTAAAAGTGTCTAAGCATGGTTTCGGGTTCCACAAAGGATCCCGGGACATTTATTTTGATAAAGAGTGAGTGGGGGGTAGGTGGGGGTAGGGGGACCCGCCACCTACCCGCTACCCGAAAGTGACGCCGCCGGCAGCGGGCAGACGACTGCCTGCCGGGCACCCGCTGCCCGGAGGTTTGTCTCCGGCGGGCAGCCGGCGGGTGATCCTCCACCCACCAGCTACCCGCTGGAACTTGCCCAACTTGGGACTTCGGCTTCCCCGTTTGATGTTTCCCCGACCCTCGTGGTGTCCCAACGGACGCCGTTTATCATGCCTAAGTCTAGTTTGATATTTCGGGTACCGTTCGTAGGATAAATGAGTCTTATATATATCGCATGCTAGTTGAATTGGTATCCCGTTGGCCTAGGTGAAAGAAGTATGAACCCCTTAGAATTATTCCTAGTATGTGGATGACCACGCATAGGTTTCATTATACGTTTTCTCCCCTTTCCCAATGTGTTAATATGGGTTGCATGTGCTAGCTATGTGTTATGTGTGCATGATACCCCAATTTGGTTGCGATCAAATTGGTTATTCCTGAGCTGCGGTTCAGAAGCTGGCTGCGGTCAGAATTACACTCTCGGGCTGCGGTCCACCGTTTGGTTGCGATCAAACGTTTTACATGAGCTGCGGTTCATATTCCTGGCTGCGGTCAGATGATCACTCTTGGGCTGCGGTCCACTGTTTGGTTGCGATCAAACATTATGATGAGCTGCGGTTCATCAGTCGGTTGCGATCGACCCCTTCGTGTAGCGATACGAGGCAGGGTGCTGCGGGGCCGTGTTAGAGCTATATGCGCTGACCCTCATGTATGGGCATGCGATTGGTCTTGTGGCGCCACCAAAGTGTGCTTGTGTGATGAGATGAATGATGATATAAATGAGATAAAGTGAATTTGTGACCGTAGGATATATGCTAGTATCTTTATATGCTTGGTTATAACTGTTGAATGTGCTTATCCCTACCTGTCGAGTCTATTCCGGTTTTGAAACTAGAGTTTCCTAGGATATATCTTCCTGCTTCAAAATGGCTTTTCTTATATATATATATATATATATATATATATATATATATATATATATATATATATATATATATATATATATATATACTTATACGGTATTTCAATGCGTTAGAGTGGGTTACCAGGATTATTCGCTGAACAGATATATTTGGCTTTCAGGCACAGACGTTTAGCTCCGGAGCGCGCAAGAGGACCCAAGGCTTAGATAGATAGTTTCTTATTCGGCCTGCGTGCCATAATGATGTAATGATGTTGTTTAAGGATAATTAGATAGTTTAGCCTGTGCATCTGAGTTCTCCAGCTCAGATGTGGCATAACACCCCATATTCTTATGTTTAGTACTGCTCTGCTTGGGATTTAATGAGAATTTACCTTTATTATATAAGTTTTAAAAGTCTTGAAAATCTGGGGTGTTACAGTTGGTATCAGAGCCTAAGTTTGACCCTAGGATAAGACTCTTAAGACCAGACTTTAGAACATTAGGCTTGAACTCTAGGTATTTAGGAACATAGGATTCAGGAATCTTAGGACGCGCGGTGAGATTGTGAACCAACCTATCATCACATAACCACCCCTCACTTTACCCCACATTAATTGAAAGAATTTCCCCCTTCGCTTATCACATCAAGGTAAGGGTACAATACACTGACTCTCCATTCCACATACTGGCCCTAGGAATTTGTTATGTCCTTGCATGCTTCTACCTACTTTGTTGCTTATCACTCTTTGATTATCATACTTGTTTATTTGCTTAAGCATATATGTTCCTAATTGATTTTAGACCATGTTAGGAACTGCATATTATTGCTTAACTATTTGATCAAACATGCGTTATTCGGATATCTGTTACTTGATAAAGTATTTTGGAACTTGCAATTAGTAATTTTATTCAACTTATGAGGGCTCACTTGTCCTAATCATAATTGACCAATATAGTTAACTCACTAAATAGCCCGATAAGTACTTACATAAGGAAACTTTGGGGAACAAGCTTTAATTAAGAAGGGAAAGAATGGGGCGCGGGATCCTTATGATATTTAATTGAAATCTCCCATATTCCTTATTAATAAATGTGATCCCTTGAGTTTTTCCATGTATTCAAACCCCTTTCGTTGTTCACATAAGTATGGAATTCCTTGAACTTAAAATTGTGCATTCTCGGGACTTTTTCCAAAGTGATTCCTCCTTCATAGTCACGTTCCAGTGGGGCCTTGGCAGGAGGTCAACCACCCACCACGTGCCCACTGCCACATCCCAGTGGGGACTTGACAGGCGGTCAACCGCCCACCTCGCGCCCACTGGTCCGGTATGTTTTCACAACTTATCGTTTTTATTGATCCATTATGCCTTTGTGTGTCTCCCTTGATACTTCCTATGTGTTTAACATATAGATAACAATCTAATGCTTGAACATGAAAGTCGAATTACCTTCCTAATTAATTTGTTTATATGTTACATAGAAATTATAGAGACCAATTCTATTTCTAGAAATCTAAAACCTTGAATACCTTTGCGTATTAAGTTTCGACCCTGTAACACCCCAGATTTTCAGGATATTTAAAACTTATAAAATAAAGGTGAAATCTCATTAAATCCCAAAACATAACACAAGAGTATGGGGTGCTATGCCACACCTGAGCTAGAGAACTCAGGTGCACAGGCTAACTAACTAATATCCTCAAATAGTATCAATACTAAATCATGGCACGCAGGCCGAAGGGGGAAAACTATCTAAGCTACGTCCAAGCTTCTAGCGCGCTCCAGTGATCTACTCGTCTGTGCCTGAAAGCCAAATATATCTGTTCAGCGAGAGATGCTGGTAACCCACTCCAACGCGTTGAAATACAATACATATAGATATATATAGATATACGAAAACCATTTTGAAGCATGAAGATGTATCCTACGAGACTCTGGCTTTTAAAACCGAGAATGACTCGACAGATAAGGCTAGACACAAGCAACAGTTATAACAAGCGTATACAACAGGCAAGACAGATACAGCTGAGCACAATTAATAATCATAACCCAACATAAACAATCCCCAGCATAAATCCCATAGTCACATCCCCCAATATACTCATAAACACAACTCATCCATATCTCATCACATAGCACACTTTGTTGGCACTACAGGACCAATCGCATGCCCATACATGAGGGTCAGCGCATATAGCTCTGACACGGCCCCGCAGCACCCTGCCCCGTCTCACATTACGGAGGAGCCGATCGCAACCGGCTAATGAAACGCAGTTCTATATAATATTTATATACCTGACCGGTCTCTACCAGCCTGGTTAACAGTTGGGATGGTTCTCAACCCATTCAACTGCCCGTATAGTGGACCTTTGTCCTATATAGTATTTATATACCTGACCGGTCTTTACCAGCCTGGTTAACAGCCGGTATGGTTCTCAGCCCATCCGACTGCCCGTATAGTGGAACTTAGTCCTATATAATATTTATATACTTGACCGGTCTCTACCAGCCTGGTTAACAGCCGGTATGGTTCTCAGCCCACCCGACTGCCCGTATAGCCCGATTGATCTTAACCAATTCGGGGTTACATGCACACATAACACAAAGCAAGCACATGCAACCCCTATTAACACATTGGGAAGGGGGAGAAAACCTATGCGTGATCCTTCACATACTAAGAATAGTCCTAAGGGGTTCATACTCCTTTCACCTAGGTCAGTGGGATACCAATTCAACTAGCATGCAATATATAAGACTCATACAACCTACGAACGGTACCCGAAACATCAAACTAGACATAGGCACGATAGACGGAGTCCGTTGGGACACCACGGGGGTCGGGGAAACATCAAACGGGGAAGTCGGCGGTCCCAAGTGTGGGAATTTCCAGCGGATAGCCGGTGGGTGGGGGGTTCACCCGCCGGCGTTACTGTTCCGGGCAGCGGGTGCCCGGCGGGCAGCTGCCCGCCCGCAGGCTGCCCGCTGCCGGAACTGCCCCTCTTTGACCGTGGGTAGGTGGCGGGTCCCCTACCCCCCACTGACTCATTAACACCAAAAACGCCCCGGGAACCTTCGTGGAACCCGAGACCATGCTTAGACACTTTCAAACGACACATAACCTATCATGCTTTTCTAGACATAATAAACACCCAATCATGCGAAATCCCACCCAATATACCAAGAATAATACCATACGAATTCCACGATATAACCTAGGGTTCTAATTATTTTTAATCCAACAAGAATACGATTCGTCTTCTAATTACAAGATTCGGTAAGAATATCACATAAGCATCAAGAACGCCAACAAGAACATCAACCTCGGGTTCTAATTACTTTTATATCAACAAGAATACGGTTCGTCTTCTAATTACAAGATTCGGTACAAATAACACATAAGCATCAAGAACGCCATACAATTATCAAGAGCACCATATAATCATCAAGAACTCCACATAATCGTTAAGAACACCATAGTTATCAAGAATCTCCTGATGTCAAGATCACCCATGGAATTATCCCATCAATAATCAATAATAACATCACAAATCATCAATACAGTATAATATGGGGAAAACCTACGGGGGAAATCATAACTATGAAAATAGGTTTTGTTGAGACATGGGTTACCTCTTAGCCTTAATTAATTCCTTGGCTATGAAGGGTCTTTCTTTAAGCTTTCTTGCTTTCTTGATTTCTTCTAAGGGAATTCTTGGAGCTCTTTGGGTGGTGAGACGTTTTATTGTGGTGGGGGGTTCTAGGTGCCTCTTAAGTCCCCTATTTATATATTTAGGAGTCCTAGTTAGGAACTAATATTATGGGCTTGCTAATTCTATTCCTTTTGGGACTAAGGATTGGGTTTAGGGATAAGGGTCCATGGTCCATAGTGGACCATATTAATTAATTAAAGAGAATCCTAATCATAATCTGAATAGTAAAAGGCCTACTCCCTTTATTCCTAATAGGCCTAAGACTCTCATTTAGGCAAGGGTCCACGGTTCATGGTGGACCACATTAATTAATTAAAGGGAAACCTAACCGAATTAAATCATATTTAATTATTATTAACGGGATTAATTAAATAATTAATCCGGGATTGAAGGCCGTAACACGGGGTGTTACACTCTCCCCCCCTTACGAGAAGCTTCGTCCCCGAAGCTTAGAAATCATTGCGGGGGTAATGAGTCAAAGGTAGTACGGTGATCCTATAGAGAAAGTATTCTGCGGGGAAACTGTATAATTGTATGTTTATGTGTGCTGGGTTTTTGGGAACGATTAGGTTTAAAGGGTTAAGAGAGTGGGTTTCAAACCTAAGGACAAAGTGAATTTAGGAATTAGGATCAATGTTTTCAAGGTTGCAACTTAGGGTGTGAGGTTGCCACCTTGTATGGAATCGTTAAAATAGGGAATCAAGAATGTGGTTTGAAGGGTAGAAAGGGTTTTGAAATAAGGAGGGGGGCCGATTTCCCGAGGGAGGGAAAGGAATTCGGCTAGGATGGGTTAAGGGTTCTCGATTTTAAGTGACTATTCTGGTTTGATGCTTTGATCCCGACGTATTGACGAACTGATGATCCTTCTTCCTTGGTGTTGGCACTTGCTTGACCTTAAGATCCTTGTTAGACCTTGCTTCCCAGGCTAAAGTTTCATCCTTCTCTCCTATCTTGAGGGAATCTCCCGTGATGATTTAACACTTACTTCGTTAATGCGTCCAAGGTCTTGACCAAGTTTGGTCAACCAAGCCGATCTCTTAGGGCGCACTTCCCAAATTCTTCCCAAAGTCTCTTGGGAGTCGATAAGCTTTGGGTTGACTTTTTCTTATTGAATTTCATCTCTTCTTTAGTGAGTGAAATTCTTAGTAAGACTTCATGTCTTCTCCGAGGTTCGGCTTGTTGTGCCCCTTTGTGTTACTTTTAATGATGAAGGTGTCCTTGCATGCTCTTTTTCTTCTTGAAGCACAGTTGGTTACCTAATCTCGTTGTGGAATGACTCGGTGAGTTTACGAGTCATCTCATTTCCTTGTGGGTCCTTAATGACCCTTGAGATCTTGGCACAAATGTGCTCTTTACTTTTTGCCTAGCACCACGGGCTACGTCGTTCTTGATTCCATACAACTTGTAAGGAGTCCTCTGATTTGCTTGAACAATATCCATGGTTTGGAGGAGTCCCGATCCATCCTTAGCATTTTGACTTTTAAGGCCTTTGTGAGTCCTTAGCACGAGTTCCCAACTCGTCTCCTTGGTCTGCACAATCCTTTATGCCAATCATCCCTAGTCGGTTGCATCGTAGAATCCAACTTCAACTCCACGTGTAATGCAATTGGTTGTGCTTTTCCGACGGTGTCTTGCGTGTCAAGGTCTTTTACCGATGACACCATGTTTGGGTGACCCATGGTTCCTTACCCAAGACTCGCGTTCATCAATCGAGGCACACAAGTGCGCCACGAATCAATAAAACGAGGGGTTAAGAAATCAGCACATTGTACCAGTGG
The DNA here is from genome assembly GCF_001879475.1 of Ipomoea nil. Taxonomy (NCBI): domain Eukaryota; kingdom Viridiplantae; phylum Streptophyta; class Magnoliopsida; order Solanales; family Convolvulaceae; genus Ipomoea; species Ipomoea nil. The sequence continues at coordinate 1,747,779 of NW_017619805.1, read as the reverse complement.
GCGCGAGGTGGGCGGTCGTCCGCCTGCCAAGCTCCTGTCAAGGACCCGTCAAGGTCCTGCCAAGGTCCCGTCCAGGACCCGTTAGGGTCCCATCAAGGTCCCGTTGGGGACCCGCGGGAAGGTGACTAGGAAGAGTGAATTTCTTCGGCAAAAATCCCAAGAATGCACCGATTCAAGTCCCGACAAGCCCCATGCCCATGTGCACAATAAAAAGGTACTTGAATACATAGGATGACCCATCGTATAGTTTTATTGATCCTTAAGTACGAGTTATAGATGAGTCAAGACTCTCGCATGTTCTTTCCGTTCAGTAGGTCGGGTCCGGTTTCCAATTAGCAACCTCGTCACCTTCACCGGGAAGTTGGTTATAAGCCAACTTTGTCTTTTCCTTGCTTGATTGATGACAAGCCTTCTTGTTTTATTTTTTTTATTTTTTTTATTTTTTTTCTTGGAGTTCGGCTTGTCGCTCGTTCTTTGTTCAATCCTTTGGTGACCAAGTGCTTGGTGATGCGTTTCTCTTCCTTGGAATGCATTTGATTGACTGCCCTTTGATGTCGCATGGTGTTTTGGCGATTTGTGTGTTACATGTACTTCTTACGGTGCCTTAAAACCATCAAGGTCCTTGTTCCAAGGTAAGGCCCTTATTGCCGAGAGGCTCTAGTTGTATGATACTTTCTATGCGTCTGTGTAAGTCTTGCATTGCACTCCGTATAGGTAATGCCTCCAAATTTTCAGTGTGAATACGATGGCGGCTAGCTCGAGGTTGTGGGTGGGGCATTCTCTTCGTGGTTTTGAGTTGCCTAGATGTGTATGCTATTGCCTTGCCTTTTTGCATTAGCACGCACCCCAACCCCGTTTTGGACGCGTCACTGAAGACCTCGAACCCTTCCACCCTGGAGGGGATGGCTAGTACGGGTGCTGTGGTTAACTTATCCTTCAATTCCTGAAAGGCTGCGACGCAGTTGTCGTCGCATCGGAAAGGGGTCTCCTTTTTCATGAGTTTAATGAGAGGTTGGGCTATCTTGGTAAAGTCGGGTACAAACCTCCTGTAGTAGCCAGCCAAGCCCAGGAAGCTTCGGACCTCTGAAAGTGAGTTCGGTGTGGAACATTCCTTAACGACCTGGGCTTTGGTGGGGTCCACCTTAATTCCTTCTTTGGTTATTACGTGGCCCAGGAAGGTCACGCTGTCTATCCAGAATTCGCATTTGGAGAACTTAGCATATAGCAGGTGCTCTCTTAGAGTTTGTAAGGTTATGCGGAGGTTCCTTTCATGTCCTTCCTTGTTTCGGGAGTAGCCTAGGATGTCGTCAATGAATACAATGACGAAGTCATCCAGGTGGGGTCGGAATACTCGGTTCATGAGGTCCATGAGTATGGCGGGTGCGGGGTGGAGTCGTCCGTATAGTCGTGCCCCTAGGTACTCTTAGTTGAACCCCTGGTTGTTGCCCATAAGTTCTTTGTGGACCTATCAAAGATCAACCTCGTGTCTTGAAGTAGAACGAGGCTATCTCTACGTGGCGTTTCTCTGGGCATTCTCCTAACCCGAGGATTTTGTTGAAGGTTCGGATTCATTCTTTGAGGAGTGTGGGATCCTTGACTGTCTTCTTATTGGCGCCATGCTGCTGGTTTTCAGGGTCAATATTTATTGTAATGATGAGTCAGTGTGCTGCACCCTTACCTTGGTGTGGTAAGCGTAGGGGGAGTTCTTTTAGAGAGGGATAAAGTGATGGGAGGTTATGTGTAGGTTTCACAATCTCACCGCACGTCCTAAGATTCCTGAATCCTATGTTCCTTAATATCTAGAGTTCAAGCCTAATGTCCTAAAGTCCGGTCTTAAGAGTCTTATCCTAGGGTCAAACCTGGCTCTGATACCAACTGTAACACCCCAGATTTTCAGGATATTTAAAACTTATAAAATAAAGGTGAAATCTCATTAAATCCCAAAACATAACACAAGAGTATGGGGTGCTATGCCACACCTGAGCTAGAGAACTCAGGTGCACAGGCTAACTAACTAATATCCTCAAATAGTATCAATACTAAATCATGGCACGCAGGCCGAAGGGAAAAAACTATCTAAGCTACGTCCAAGCTTCTAGCGCGCTCCAGTGATCTACTTGTCTGTGCCTGAAAGCCAAATATATCTGTTCAGCGAGAGATGCTGGTAACCCACTCCAACGCGTTGAAATACAATACATATAGATATATATAGATATACGAAAACCATTTTGAAGCATGAAGATGTATCCTACAAGACTCTGGCTTTTAAAACCGGGAATGACTCGACAGATAAGGCTAGACACAAGCAACAGTTATAACAAGCGTATACAACAGGCAAGACAGATACAGCTGAGCACAATTAATAATCATAACCCAACATAAACAATCCCCAGCATAAATCCCATAGTCACATCCCCCAATATACTCATAAACACAACTCATCCATATCTCATCACATAGCACACTTTGTTGGCGCCACAGGACCAATCGCATGCCCATACATGAGGGTCAGCGCATATAGCTCTGACACGGCCCCGCAGCACCCTGCCCCGTCTCACATTTCGGAGGAGCCGATCGCAACCGGCTAATGAACCGCAGTTCTATATAATATTTATATACCTGACCGGTCTCTACCAGCCTGGTTAACAGTTGGGATGGTTCTCAACCCATTCAACTGCCCGTATAGTGGACCTTTGTCCTATATAGTATTTATATACCTGACCGGTCTTTACCAGCCTGGTTAACAGCCGGTATGGTTCTCAGCCCATCCGACTGCCCGTATAGTGGAACTTAGTCCTATATAATATTTATATACCTGACCGGTCTCTACCAGCCTGGTTAACAGCCGGTATGGTTCTCAGCCCACCCGACTGCCCGTATAGCCCGATTGATCTTAACCAATTCAGGGTTACATGCACACATAACACATAGCAAGCACATGCAACCCATATTAACACATTGGGAAGGGGGAGAAAACGTATAACAAAACCTATGCGTGATCCTTCACATACTAAGAATAGTCCTAAGGGGTTCATACTCCTTTCACCTGGGTCAGTGGGATACCAATTCAACTAGCATGCAATATATAAGACTCATACAACCTACGAACGGTACACGAAACATCAAACTAGACATAGGCATGATAGACGGAGTCCGTTGGGACACCACGGGGGTCGGGGAAACATCAAACGGGGAAGTCGGGGTCCCAAGTGTGGGAATTTCCAGCGGGTAGCCGGTGGGTGGGGGGTTCACCCGCCGGCTGCCCGCCGGCGTTACTGTTCCGGGCAGCAGGTGCCCGGCGGGCAGCTGCCCGCTGCCGGAACTGCCCCTCTTTGACCGTGGGTAGGTGGCGGGTCCCCTACCCCCACCTACCCCCCATTGACTCATTAACACCAAAAACGCCCCTCGAACCTTCGTGGAACCCGAGACCATGCTTAGACAGTTTCAAACGCAATTGATAACACACGTAGACAATTTAACGGATCAAAATCAAGAATCAAACGGCACATAACCTATCATGCTTTTCTAGACATAATAAACACCCAAGCATGCGAAATCCCACCCAATATACAAAGAATAATACCATACGAATTCCACGATATAACCTAGGGTTCTAATTATTTTTAATCCAACAAGAATACGATTCGTCTTCTAATTACTAGATTCGGTAAGAATATCACATAAGCATCAAGAACGCCAACAAGAACATCAACCTAGGGTTCTAATTACTTTTATATCAACAAGAATACGGTTCGTTTTCTAATTACAAGATTCGGTACAAATAACACATACGCATCAAGAACGCCATACAATTATCAAGAGCACCATATAATCATCAAGAACTCCACATAATCGTTAAGAACACCATAGTTATCAAGAATCTCCTGATGTCAAGATCACCCATGGAATTATCCCATCAATCATCAATAATAACATCACAAATCATCAATACAGTATAATATGGGGAAAACCTACGGGGGAAATCATAACTATGAAAATAGGTTTTGTTGAGACATGGGTTACCTCTTAGCCTTAATTAATTCCTTGGCTATGAAGGGTCTTTCTTTAAGCTTTCTTGCTTTCTTGATTTCTTCTAAGGGAATTCTTGGAGCTCTTTGGGTGGTGAGACGTTTTATTGTGGTGGGGGGTTCTAGGTGCCTCTTAAGTCCCCTATTTATATATTTAGGAGTCCTAGTTAGGAACTAATATTATGGGCTTGCTAATTCTATTCCTTTTGGAACTAAGGATTGAGTTTAGGGATAAGGGTCCATGGTCCATAGTGGACCATATTAATTAATTAAAGAGAATCCTAATCATAATCTGAATAGTAAAAGGCCTACTCCCTTTATTCCTAATAGGCCTAAGACTCTCATTTAGGCAAGGGTCCACGGTTCATGGTGGACCACATTAATTAATTAAAGGGAAACCTAACCGAATTAAATCATATTTAATTATTATTAACGGGATTAATTAAATAACTAATCCGGGATTGAAGGCCGTAACACGGGGTGTTACAGACCCGAAAGTCAATATGAGTGAGACCGGTATAAACCTAAAACAAGAGGTCATCTAGAAATTATCCTTGCAAAAATATATTTCGTCCCCAAACTATCTTAAAACTATCCCTCTAGACTTTGGTCCATGTTGCATAATAGACCACAAGCTTCCAATACCTTGTTTAGAACCCTTTTACCACTAAGATAAGGACCCCCTACGCAAACATTTATACATAAATAGGTATACCACTACTATTCTAAATATATTCCCCTAAAACTTCTATTATATATATATATATATATATATACATTCCTAAAAGTATGTAGTAAATCCCCGTTTACATTCATATGCTACACTTACACCAAAATTATTATTATTATTATTATTATTATTATTATTATTATTATTATTATTATTATTATTATTATTATTATTATTATTATTGTTATTGTTATTATTGTTATTATTGTTATTGTTATTGTTATTGTTATTGTTATTATTATTATTATTATTATTATTATTATTATTATTATTATTATTATTACACCTTAACCCTAATCACCTTGCTTAATCATAAACCTTCCATAGCTGCGCCATATATATATATATAGTAAACTTATGAGCCTATAGAACATCCTCCCTTATTCATACGTATCCATATAAATTGTTACAGTCAGATTACATACAACAATATCCCTAGCCCAAACCACACACATGTACCCTAGCTACGATAATCTTATATACATCTATGGGTTTGCCCTTAGCGTATCCTAACCCTGAAATATCATTCCGTACAAATTACATCACTCTTATATATATACATACACATGTCCTGATATAACCATAAATTCTACTTTTCCCCCTCGCATGACCTCCCTGCTACCACTCCTACCTTCCATAAATAATTAAAAACTTTAGCCTCATCATTAGGTCATCAATTAATTTAGGAATTAAAAAACAAGGGTCTTCAACTCTAAAGTTGTTCAGATATTCTAGGCTTCTAGAGGTAAAAATTACTCCTACCTAAAACCTAATTACCACCGAGAGATAACTAATTTTCCTAAGTGCTTATGTGATTACATTCTGTCAAGATTTCTCAAGATAAAACCTTTAGTACTCGTGAACCTAGGCTATCTTACTCATACTTATTAAAGAATATTTGTATGCAAATTATAGGTGGAAACTTATATTTTTCATATGTGTTGCATGACAAATCACATAGCCCGCATGTTTATATCAAAACACACACTTACACACACTCATGTACATATACACGCATGCTAGACAAAAAGGGTATGTTATAAGGCATCCCACTATGCATATATACAATATTATTAATTATAAGCAATCTGCATATAAGTGCCAATACTTGTTATGTGATCACCCGCCGTTATCCATGGATTACAAAATAAAGATTCTAATTCTATTGTCTCCCCAGAATTTATTTACCCCATAAGAAGCGAGAGCCTTTCCTCCTAATTACTTACAATCTTTTCCTCCGAATCTAATTTTCGCTATTTGACTAATTATTATATGATTTATGACCTTCCTGAATTTTCATGACAAAAGTTTGGTTATGCCACGATATTAAGTACATGAATTTAATTGTTAATCATGCACTAGACTAACATGTGAAATAATACATATGTGTGCTTCATGATTTCCATGGACTAGTTATTATTTAAGACTTAAAATAGGGCCACATGCCTTCACACTCTATGCCCATAGACTTAAGAAATTGCATGTTTAGCATAATTACGATTGAACACATATAGGCATGCCAACTTGCAGGTTTCGCATATAACATAAATAGTTAAATATCATACACGTTAGGCTTGATGTTTCGTAACTGTGAATATTTGGTATAATCTGCTAAGCACAAAGATTAGACATAGATCCTACATATATGGCATCTAGGCTCACAACATACCACACTACATAATTAAACGTCTGCATCCACTCGTAAATGAGGTTCGCCTGTGTTGATATATGTGCATATATACTTTATAATAATTATGTGGCTATCCGAATCTGCACCCGCATGGTATTTGCCTCTCATTTAGGTACATAAATAATTATACGATTAGTACAACTTGCGATCCTATATGTTAAATCATTGTAAAATAATTAAATAAAAATCATGACCATGTGTAAAACTTCTATGTTATGTATTAGTCACCCGTAAAACTTACATATTGTGTGTTCATATTCGTGACCTTGTTATTTGGTGCATTTTGTCAGCACAATAGTCAGGCACAAACCCAGTGAATCTATATGTGTATGTGTACATACTTCCCATATAATACTTTCCTTATAAACTACTATACTAATTCGAGCTCTTTACCCCAAAATGATTACCAAGCTTCGGGGACGAAGCTTCTTGTAGGGGGGGGGGGAGAGTGTAACACCCCGTGTTACGGCCTTTAAATCCCGAATTAATTATTTAATTAATTTTATAAATAATAATTAAAAAGGATTTAATTTGATTAGAAATCCCTTTAATTAATTAATGTGGTCCACCACGGATCGTGGACCCTTGCCTAAACTAGAGTCATAAGCCTATTAGAAATAAAGAAAGTCAACATTTTACTAATCAGATCCTAATTAGGAATCCTAGGCCTACACATCTATTAGGAATAAAGAAAGTATACCTTTACCTAATTCAGATTATGGTTAGGATTCTCTTTAATTAATAAATATGGTCCACCATGGACCATGGACCCTTATCCCTAAACAAGTCCTTAGTCCTATAAGAAATAGAATTAGTAAACCCATACCATTCAGACCCTAATTAGGACTCCTAAATATATATATATATATATATATATATATATATATATATATATATATATATATATAAGCACATAGGAGGCACCTAGAAGTCACACCACAATAGATATCGCCACACTAGAATTCCCAAGGGACTCCCCACCACCAAGCCTAGGGAGATCAAAACGGATGGAAATCTTAGGGAAGAACCTTAATACCCAAGGAATGATTAATTGAGGCTAAGAGGTAACCCATGTCTTAACAAAACCTATTTTCTTCGCTATAATTTCCATTTTTGGCTTTTTCTCTATACTCGTGTCATGATAAATCGTTTGTGATATTGATGATATGATCTTGATGATTGGTGAGATGAATTTATGTGTGATCTTGATGATCTTGATGATGATAAGAGGTTCTTGATGATTATGTGGTGTTCTTGATAAATCTTGATGTTCTTGATGTTAAAAGATGAACTATATATGATTAGAGCCCTAGGATGAATTGTGAAACTCATATTGTGATATTCTTGATATATTTGGGTGGGAATTCACATGTTCGGGTGTTGATTATGCTTAGAAGTCATGATAGGATATGTGCTATATGATTCTTGCTTTTGATCCGTTAATTGTCTACGTGGTGTCATCAATTACGTTTAAAAGTGTCTAAGCATGGTTTCGGGTTCCACAAAGGATCCCGGGACGTTTATTTTGATAAAGAGTCAGTGGGGGGTAGGGGGACCCGCCACCTACCCGCTGCCCGAAAGTGACGCCGCCGGTAGCGGGCAGACGACTGCCCGCCGGGCAGCCGGCGGGTGATCCTCTACCCACCAGCTACCCGCTGGAACTTGACCAACTTAGGACTTCGGCTTCCCCGTTTGATGTTTCCCCGACCCTCGTGGTGTCCCAACGGACTCCGTTTATCATGCCTAAGTCTAGTTTGATGTTTCGGGTACCGTTCGTAGGATAAATGCGTCTTATATATATCGCATGCTAGTTGAATTGGTGTCCCGTTGGCCTAGGTGAAAGAAGTATGAACCCCTTAGAATTATTCCTAGTATGTGGACGACCACGCATAGGTTTCATTATACGTTTTCTCCCCTTTCCCAATGTGTTAATATGGGTTGCATGTGCTTGCTATGTGTTATGTGTGCATGATACCCAAATTTGGTTGCGATCAAATTGGTTATTCCTGAGCTGCGGTTCAGAAGCTGACTACGGTCAGAATTACACTCTCGGGGGCTGCGGTCCACCGTTTGGTTGCGATCAAATGTTTTACATGAGCTGCGGTTCATATTCCTGGCTGCGGTCAGATGATCACTCTTGGGCTGCGATCCACTGTTTGGTTGCGATCAAACATTGTGATGAGCTGCGGTTCATCGGTCGGTTGCGATCGACCCCTTCAAGAGTTTCCTAGGATATATCTTCCTGCTTCAAAATGACTTTTCTTATATATATATATATATATATATATATATATATATATATATATATATATATATATATACTTATACGGTATTTCAACGCATTAGAGTGGGTTACCAGGATTATTCGCTGAACAGATATATTTGGCCTTCAAGCACAGACGTTTAGCTCCGAAGCGCTCTAGAGGACCCAAGGCTTAGATAGATAGTTTCTTATTCGGCTTGCGTGCCATAATGATGTAATGATGTTTTTTAAGGATAATTAGATAGTTTAGCCTGTGCATCTGAGTTCTCCAGCTCAGATGTGGCATAACACCCCGTATTCTTATGTTTAGTACTGCTCTGCTTGGGATTTAATGAGAATTTACCTTTATTATATAAGTTTTAAAAGTCTTGATAATCTGGGGTGTTACAGTTCGTATCAGAGCCTAAGTTTGACCCTAGGATAAGACTCTTAAGACCAGACTTTAGGACATTAGGCTTGAACTCTAGGTATTTAGGAACATAGGATTCAGGAATCTTAGGACGCGCGGTGAGATTATGAACCTACCTATCATCACATAACCGCCCCTCACTTTACCCCACATTAATTTAAAGAATTTCCCCTTCGCTTATCACATCAAGGTAAGGGTACAACACACTGACTCTCCATTCCACATACTGGCTTTAGGAATTTGTTATGTCCTTGCATGCTTCTACCTGCTTTGTTGCTTATCACTCTTTGATTATCATACTTGTTTATTTGCTTAAGCATATATGTTCCTAATTGATTTTAGACCATGTTAGGAACTCAGTGCGAGCAGCATGCAATTGAGTATTGATAATGTTTCCAGCAGTTTGCAACTCATCAACATGAAGCTTTAAGATCTTGGAGAGTCTTAGGTCATTGACACATGGAGTATTTTCTGAGGCATCATCAGACACACACTGAGGAGGATCAACTGGTTTAACATCTCTGATGTGCTTGCCAGTGAGAAGACGAGGATCCACAGTGTATGATAGAGGGGTACGAACAGTTTCATTTGCCAGAGGGACCAACCCTTGGGATGTCAGCATTCCATAGATGATGTTCCGATAAGGCAACCTGACTTTCTGCTCTCTGGGATGAATAAGTGACAGCACGTGTTCAAAGATCCACTTTCGAAGATCAACTGGTTTCTTGTTCCAATGCGGTAGATTTAACTTGCAAGGGGTTTACTGACTGTGTAGAGATGAGTAGAGGGCGACCAATTATGAATGGCAATGCGATGCAGAATGACAAATTTGGAAGTGAACTCCGAGCTAGACAATGCAATAGAATCAGCTAAGGGCCATTCAGTGACAATGCCACCTGTTAAAGTCTTGGGCACTTGATCCCAATCTTCGATCTCCTCTTCATCTACAACTGGCAGCCCATAGTACTGGTTTATCATATCTGGACCAAATATGTACCAGCCATTTCTGACAAACACTTGAAAACACCTTTCATGAGTTAAGTTGTCAATGGACTCATTGAGGTTGCAGTAGAATTAATAAGTCAGGAGCTTTGAATAAGGGCCAATCTTGTGCACAGTAGGCATCAAACCTGCTTCGTTCAACAGAGGAACAACATCACAAACCCCATTCAGTTGCTTTATATCAATGAACCTTTGAACAATCAGTTCTCTTCTTATCATTGACCCCCATTTGCTTTCAGCAACATCATCAACAAACATCGGTTGATATTCCAAGACATCTGCAGTTTCTGGAGCAGTTGGAGTAGTACTTCTTCCTCTTGCCTTAGAGGATCCTTTCACTGACTTGCCTTTAGAAGCAGTAGGAGGTGCTTTCCCTTTTACAGAGCTTCTGAGATTCTTAAAAACTTGTTGGACCGGAGGGTCAGCAGACTCAGAATCAGATGTCTTCCTTTTCTTCTCAGTGCAAGAGGCAATCACAAGCTCAGTTGTAAGATCAACTAAAAATTATTCAGGCACACCTTTTCTCTTGGCTCTCTTAGGTTCTCTCTTGGGTGACACATCAACTGGAGTAGTGGACACAGAGTGACTGGTTTCAAAGGTAGTAGGCTGTGTGGAAGATAGCATTTGTTGGACATCCCTAATTTTGAAACTAGTAGACTCTGGATGTGTTGTACCAGTAACAGAGACATGTTCTTCTTGAACTATGGCCAATACAGAATAAACCACTTGTTTGGTGAGCTGAGACAGAAGTAAATCATCCTCCTTATCAGTTGGAGGAACACCAGACTTAGGAAATATTATTTGAGAAGGTGTGGATAAAACTTAGTAGGTTCCTTTGCAAAGAATTGGGCAGTTTCAAGATGCTCTAGGGAAGTCTTAGGAGTGAAAACGGGAATTCCAGACTCAGGTTCTCTAAGAGGAACAGGTGGGATAGGTAGATTTTTGGTGGGGGACTCAGTCACAAGAACAGACACATTAACATCAACCATCTCAATATCATACACATTAACAACAACCATCTCCATATCAGACACAATATCAAGTTTAGGAGTATCAACTTCTACTGACACAAGCACAGACTTAGCAGTTTCAACAGGCATATCAAGATCAACAACATCAGAAACAGGCACAGTTGGAGATACCAGAGGAACATTTGAAACAGGGGGTAAGGATTCAGACTCGACACTAGGCTTAATCATAGGGATAACAGAATCAGAGGAAGAAGGAGGTTTTGACCTTTTCTGTAGAATCTCTATTCGGTGTTGAGCATCATCTTGAGCCAGTTTAAGATAATGTTCCTGAGCCGCAACATGATCATGGACGATGTTCCCCCACTCTAGTGCCCTATTCCCAAAATATTTTAGGAATGCACCGGCCTTGTTTCTGTCTACCGGGTCGGCAATTGATGCTGGAACAACGTCACTGTCAATATCTGACGCCATCTCCATCAAAAAGGGCGTATCATCAACGGACATTCCTTCCAGAAACTCTTGAAAGTTTGAGATTACAGTGATGATAATCTCATCTCGTAAAACTGGGTTGAGTTTCAGCTTGTTCTTCATGGCCAGTGACAGAAGATATTTAACATGCTTCAAGGTATCCTTAGGGGAATGATCCTTCAGATACTGCTTGATCATCAGATTTCTTACTACATCTCCCATGGTTTCTAAAATATTTCTTGGAGAGAAGGATTGCGATTTTGAACCCTAGATGAGAGAAGTTTTTCGGAAAGACTTGGAAGGGATGATAGAGTTAAACTTCTAAGGGTTTTATGTTCTAGTAGACTCGGGTAGTGTATGGAGAGAGAGAGAAGGAGTAATTAATGTGATTTTATTTGATCAACATGCACAAGGGGTGTTACTATTCGAATGGTACGGCAAAATTTACGGAGCAGAGCAATTTTGACAACTCAGCAATCTTCTATTTGAAATACAAATCAACGGACCAGATTAATTCTTGAAGAATGGGTAACAAGATAGAATTTTGACTTGACGTATTGAGGAGTAATTCAGAGAATGACATTTAACACATAACACATACCCCTCTTCTGGTTTGTAGACTGACTCACGCATCTATACGGCAGACTCCCAGAGCAGACCTGGGAATCTCAAATCGGTTTGCATCAAGTGGTTAAGTCAGTATGTCTGCCAGTTGTTTGTCAGTCTGAACATACTCCAATTCAATTTCCTTGGATTCAACAAGATCCCTAATAAAATGATGTCTTATGTCGATGTGCTTTGTCTTTGAATGCTGAACAGGATTCGTAGAGATATTTATGACACTCATATTATCACAATATAGTGTCATTGATCCTTGTGGTAATCCATAGTCCATCAGCATTTGCTTCATCCAAATAAGCTGAGTACAGCCACCACCAGTTGCTATATACTCTGCTTCAGTCGTACTTAAGGAAATTGAGTTCTGTTTCTTACTCAACCATAACACTAGGTTTGTAACACCCCCGATTTTCATTCCTTTTTAAAACTAAAATACGCAAGGTAAACTAACCAACATATATCATTAAACGTAAGCACAGCGGAAGTCTAATATAATAACGGGGAAAACCAAGGAGTGTTATGCCACATTCACCTCAACGTGAATGCACAGGCAAATCTAAAACCATCAATATATTTGTTCAACAACTGTGGCACACAGGCCAAAACACTAACTACATTGTTCAAGGGATCTAAACTATCAACGGCTAACGCTCTCGCCATGTCTACTCAGGACCTGTAAAGCACATAAAGAAAGGGGACGACGCCCGGTCAGCGAATATTGCTGGTAACCCATCAATACGCATTCAATAGCATATATAGATAGTATAATACAAAATCATTTTTGAAACGGAATATAGTATATATCAGTTCAAACCGTAAAGAGAGAAGTCAACTGCAAAGACTCTATTTCACTCTCAAAAGTACAAGGGAAATCAACATCCCACGACAACATCAAGACAAAACAACAACAGAACAACTCAACACCGCTCAAGATGTAATCTGCTGATCACAAAGCAGAAAACATCACGGCAAAGACACCAACAATAACAAGTACAACTCGAGGTGTATTCTACTGATCACAAAGTAGAATACCACTCGACATGCTCATCAGAAAAGGATAGACATTCACACATTGGCACTACATGCCACAGTGACACTTCATGTCACAAGTTCCAACCTTATGCCCTATTCCAACCTTATGGCTACCCCTGGCCTTATTACGGTTCCAACCTTTACCTCCGAGTGCCACCCTATACTTCCAAGTCCAACATTTTGCCTCCGGGAACCGTCATTCCCCCTCCAACAACCGCCAAACAAAATCGCCGAATGCACAGTACACGAGGGTACATTGCAAGATCATAACACAAAACCGCCAAACCTGTGAGCTAAACTCACGATAACAAACCACCAAACTCAATTCATGGCCACCACGAGGACCACATCTGTACCTTGGTGATTAATGTCCCATACCATTAATCGTGCAATCCAGGTACAACCAACACACACATTTCATCACAAGAATCAATCAATGGATCACAACAATGATATGAAACCATACTCAATCAAGGAAGGATTACAATCCGACTCCAATGATGATCAACACAAGTTATCATCCACAATAGGAAAGAACAAACCACATACGCTAGCATTTCAACATCAAACTAGCATGCTTATCAAATGGGTAAACAAAACATAGTTCCGTAGAACATACAAGACTCATCATGGTTCAACGAATCACAAGGTTGAACACTTAACACGATTCAAGACACCAAATCCTACAAGGATTCCTAACATAACGATCTAGACATATGAAACATCAAGAAGACACTCAAATAGCCCAACAAAACAACATCGGGAAGTCAAAACATCAATTACCGAGTCAAAAGAATCACGGGGAACAAATCCCCAAACAACCAACAAGGTGTACCCCGCGGGTGGGGCCACGGGTAGACCTCCACCCGTGGTTCCGCCCGCGGGAACCATAGTCCCAACCACACGTACCCTGCGGGTGGGGCGGCAGGTGGTGCCCTACCCGCCGTTCCGCCCGCAGGTACAACCCTGTACCAAAATAATCCCTTCGGGGATTTTCAACACCAAGTCCAAATTCAAGTCCAAAACACCCAAAATCTCACAAAATACAACAATATGACTTGAATCAAAGAAATAGCCAAGCAATGGCATACAAGAACCCTAATAACAAGCTCTAGATATGCATTCTCACAAGACAATGCATCAAATCTCACATTTCATAGCAAAAATCACAAGTAGAAGTCAAGAAATCATCATATAGGTAAGAAAATAGATTTTGTAAAGCATGGGTTACCTCTTGTAGCCTAAACCTTCACTTATCACACCTTTAAAAGCTTCTAACAAGGCTCTCCTTCAACTCCAACTTCAAGAACACACCAAAAGACAACAAAGATTCTATCTTTAGAAAAAGACACCTTAAAAGGTACTAAAAATACTAAAGAACCAAGGATCTTACCCCCCTATATGCTCAAGGTTAAGAAAGGTTGAATCTTGGAGGCCAACTTGAAGAATCTTGAATTGCCCAAACTTGGCTTGAAGAAGAAGCTAGCTATTTTCTAGAGAGAAGGATGAGCTTTTCTTTTTAGGGTGTTAGGGAAAAGAAATGAAAGATGACCCTAGGTTAACTTGGGATACAAGCATAAGGTGAAAAGTCTTCTTTACCCTTACTAAAATGGAAAAGTGTTAGGAGACAAGGGAACAATTCACAAAGCATAGAGTACAACCCATTGACTTGGATTGACTAGTCAATTTCTAGTCCCCGACTATTGAATTTTCAGAATTTTAGGAATAGATTACCAATTAAGCTAGGATTAATTATCTAATTAATCCTTAAATAGAATTTGGATTTACGGGGTGTCACAAGGTTCTTCCCAATGAAGAAACAACCTCCTGACGTACTCTTTCTGTCATCCACATTTCCTGCCCAATCCGCGTCACAATAACCAACAAGGTTTACATCACATTCCTTAGAATACCATAGCCCGTATTGTTCAGTTCCTTTGACATACTTGAAAATCCTTTTAGTAGCAACTAAGTGAGTCGCTTTTGGGGCTGACTGATATCTAGCACAGGTTCCAACACTATACATAATGTCTGGTCGACTAGCTGTCAAATAGAGTAGACTTCCAATCAAACATAGATATATACTGTTGAGTCTACTGGATGACCTAAATCATCTTTTGCGAGTTTTGTAGAGGTTGAGATAGGTGTTCTTGGAGATTTGCAGGATTCCAGCTTGAACTTCTTAACCAGGTTTTTAGCATACTTTTCTTGTGAGACAAAGTAACCATCAATGCCTTGTTTCACTTGAAGACGCAGAAAGTAAGTCAGTTGACCAACCATGGACATCTCAAATTCCCTTTTTCATTACCTCTACCAGTTCATTAGTATTCTTCTGTAGAGTAGAGCTGAAGACAATATCATCCACATAGATTTGAGCTATAGTGGCATGCTTTCCAGTAGATATTTGATAAATAAAGTCTTATCTACACTTCCTCAATCATATCCTTGTTGTAGAAGATACTGTGTTAGTCGTTCATACCAAGATCTTGGAGCTTGTTTAAGACCATACAAAGCTTTCCCCAACTTGTTTACATGATCTGGATGATTTAGATCCTCAAACTCTTTCGGTTGTGCCACATAGATATCTTCATGCAAGTAACCGTTTAGAAAGGTTGTTTTAACATCCATCCGAAACACTGTGAACCCCAGTATACAAGCAACTGCCAAAAGAATCCTGATTGATTCAAGTCATGCCACTGGTGCAAAGGTCTCATCATAATCAATTCCTTCTATTTGAGTATAACCTTGAGCTACTAGTCTGGCCTTATTCCTTGCAACCTTTCCAGCTTCAAACTGGTGAAGCTCCCCTTGCATCGGTTTAACCCAATTTTCATCTTGTAAGGCCTCTTTAACATTCTTAGGTTCAATCTTGGAGGGGTAGCAAGAATATCCCGCCAGCTCAATCAGTTTATTCCTCACTTTGCGTCTTGTACGAATTCTTGCAGTTGGATCACCAATAATATTGACTGATGGATGACTCTTCTGTATCCTGGTTGACTTATTGCTTTCGTCACGATCAGATAAGGGCTGGCATACCCCAGAGTTATTATCATCTTCGTTTGGTGGATCATCCGAAGCAAGTAATTCGGTTTCTTTTGATCCATCTGGTGGCTTTAGCTGTGTATCAGGTTGTGACTCAGACATCGAATCAGACACTATTACAGCTTCAGGTTCATCTGGCCCATCATCTACAACAACATTTACTGACTCCATGATTGTTTGATTCCTTCTGTTATACACCCTATAAGCTCGACTGTTTGGTGAGTATCCAAGGAATACTCCCTCATCGCTCTTGGGCTCAAACTTTCCTCTTTGTTCTCGATCAATCAAAATGAAACATTTAGTACAAAAAATATGGAAATATTTCAAGTTAGGCTTTTTACCTTTCCATATTTAATATGGAGTCATGGATGTACTAGGCCTTAGATAAATCTGATTGATTGTATGACTTGCAGTATGTATTGCCTCAGCCCAAAAACGTAGTGGTAGACGAGATGCGTTCAGCATAACCCTTGCCATTTCCTGTAATGTGCGATTCTTTTTTTCTACAATCCTGTTCTGTTGAGCAGTTCGTGGGACAGAGAATTCATGTGCAATTCCATTCTCTGAGTAGAAATCTGAGTAAGATGAGTTCTCAAATTCCTTGTCGTGATCACTTCTTAGTCATATAATCTTGACTATGGGTTCATCTTTCTCCTTTTGAAGTTTTACACATAGAGTTTTGAATGCTTCCAATGCCTCTGATTTTTCCCCTAGCAATGATATCCAACAAAAACGTGAAAAATCATCAACACAAACAAATATATATTTCTTACCCCCAATACTTTCTGTTTGAGTTGGACCCATTAGTTCTATGTGAACCAGTTCCAGACATTTCTCAGTTGTAATCATCTTTACAGCTTTGTGAGGGGCTCTGGTTTGCTTTCCCATAACACAAGCACCACAAACTCCTTCATAATCCACTTTCAGCTTTGGTATGCCACGTATAGCATCAAGTTTGATCAGCTTATCTATATCACGATATTCATATGACCCAGTTGTCGATGCCAAAGCTTGGACTCTTATGACTTTGACCTAAAACAGGTAGTATCATTAGTTAAAATGTAACAGTTATCAGAAGAATGTGTACCTTCCATAACCACTTGGTCTGACTTATCGCGAACACTACAGCAGTCTCGATTGAAGCAGACATTCCAATTCTGATCACAAAGCTGACTTATGCTTATGAGATTAGCTTGTAGCCCATTCAAAATAAGTACATCATCTAGATGAGGCAATCCTAGAACATTTAGAGTGCCTTTTCCAATTATTTTGTCTCTTTGACCATCTCCAAAAGTCACTGATCCACTGTTAGGTTGAATAGATGTTAGATACTTTGAGTTTTCAGTCATGTGCCTCGAACAGCCACTGTCAAAGTACCATCTA
Source organism: Ipomoea nil (assembly GCF_001879475.1). Classification (NCBI taxonomy): domain Eukaryota; kingdom Viridiplantae; phylum Streptophyta; class Magnoliopsida; order Solanales; family Convolvulaceae; genus Ipomoea; species Ipomoea nil. The sequence continues at coordinate 1,730,143 of NW_017619805.1, read as the reverse complement.
GTTTCCGTCATTGCAGTTGATAGAACAATTGTAGGATAGCACAGAACATCTGACGTTCTAACCCTGATTTGTCTCTTGAAAGGAGCAATGAACTTATATTGATACTTTTCCACTCGTTGATCTCTATAGAAGAAGTAACATTCTGGTCTGGTGTGACCTCTCCTCTGACAGTAGTGACAAATAAGCACATACTTCTTGAGCCTGACATTGTAACACCCCACTTTTCTTAAACTAAATTATAGTTCTAAAACCAAATTAAGATAAACTAAGCAGTGGAAAAACAAACTAAATTAACAAACTAGTGGGAATGTCACCGCCACAACCACCTTTCCACGATGATTGCACATGCTAAGGATATAACTAAACCATTAAGTCGAACTAACATTGAAATTACTTAATTAAAGTCAATTGGGGAAAAACATCCCGGTGTCTATCACCAAACATAAATAACATAAGTCTACAACCATCATCCATAACATCATAAAATAAAACAAGAGTTTAGACTATTAGATCTACTAAACTAGTCTAACTCGAACAACTCTCAAACGCTGGGCCCACCTGAAAGGGGTTTTGCAAGACAACAAGTAGACAAGTAGAAAACACCCGTTAGCACGAAGCTAAGTATTACCACATTCCGCCCTGTAAAATACTACAGTATATATTTTGGAAAAATATTTGCTCACATTCTCAAATTAAGCAATCTCAAACAATTAGATAAACTTTAAGATAAATAACAAGCTTTCTATATGCTCTTAACCTATAGTATCAACATGCATGCTTCAACGATAAATAATTTATCAACATAATCACTCTATTACATATTCAACATAGCAAAACTCATCATAACGATCTCATGCGATCAAGCAATTGCGTACTATCAATCAATAAGAAATTATTCTCATGCTTTCGAGTTCTCATCATGCAAACTAGATATATAAGGCATCAACATGCAACTAAGGCAATCATACTCATTATATAATCTCGGTTAATCATTCTCATTATGCAATCTATTGCAGACATTCTCATTATGCAATCTCGTGCAACATTCTCATTATGCAATCTCGTGCAATACTATACTCGAATGCAATAGGATACTATAGGATAAGTATACTCATACACTCGTTTGTAAAATAAAATACTTTTCTGTGGAGGTTTCTTAGAGTCACAAGGACTCACATGCTTCTTTCTTTCTTAGAGTCGCATTGACTCACTTTCTTAGAGTCGCAATGTGACAACCCAAAATTTAATTTCATAAATCCAATTTTAAGAAATTTCAAAGTAGCCATTTTCACTCCATTAAAACTTTTTGTGATAAATTGGTGTTTGAATAAATTATTTTGAGTTACATTTTAAATTAATTCAACACCAAAACTTATTTTTACTCCAAAATCCTAAATTTTCGGGTACTTTGCATACCAAGTTTTAAACTGAGAAACCAATCTTAGTGAGACCCGGAGAAATCTGAACCAAGTGTTTGTTTGGAAAAATACATTTTGGACCCCAAACTATTTTAAATTCTCCTTTCTAGTCTATGGTCCATGTTACAAGGTGGACCACAAGCATCCTATTACTTTGTCTGGTCTTAGTAGAAAGCAAGCCAAATTCCTCTTTTGCCCCCCACCAATCATTGGCCTCCTACCTAAGGTTTTGAACCCATATAAATAGAACATATTCTCCTTGTTTCTCATGATCCATTCCATTTGCCTCTCCACTCCAAGCCTTAGAGGAAATCACAGTAAGTATTCTTCCATTCATTCCTCCATCCATTTCATTTCATTTCACAGACTTTGTTCATTCTCTGCCTCCCATCTTTGAGTTGACTTAAGCTTAGTATGCATGTATGTTTGTTTGAGGAAAATAGGTGAGCGAAGGTAGTAATCTCTGAAGGAGAAAGGAGAAGGGATCCACACAAGAAGAAGAAGAAGGTAAGGTATAACCCCATGGACTCCCTCTTTGATTTTGGCTCTGTGAAGCCTATTTTATTGAGTAGAAATGATGAGATTTAGTTTTGTTTGAGCTTGGAAGTGATCTAGTATTTGTCTTTGAAGTGTTGAGAATGTTGTGGATGTTTTGGACATGCTTGGAATAATTTTTGCAGGTGAAAATCTCCATCTGGTGCACACACAGTGTGCACCAGATCAGAGCAGCGGCCCTAGCCGCGACCCATCAGGAGGGCCGCTGGCTAAAGCCGCGGCCAACCGGGCCTAGGGTACGGCCCTAGGAGAGGGCCGTTGCCTAGGCCCGGCCATGTGACGGGTTACTTGGGGCGGCTCTTGAGGAGTCCCGCCCCAGGTCCCTGAGTTTCATTCTGGAAGGTTTTTGTGCAGTGGTCGGGCCCTTGTGGCTCAGCTACGTGTTGTTTCGAGCTAGGTGTCATGGGCCCTTGTGGCTCGGTACCTCAGGGTCGTCGCGACTCACGTTTTGGCTTTGACTTCGTTGAATTTGGATAAAAAATGAGCATGTTATGATGGATTTAGTAGTGGTTTTGTTACACAGTATGAGTATTTGAAGTTCACTATGCAGAAGAAATGTTTGCCTTGTTGTCTGATGTTATATTTGTATTGAGTAGAGAAGTATGATCCCTTTGAAAATAAGATTTATTATGAAAGCATGACTAGAATGTGATATTTGATCAATGAGATTTGAAGCATATTTTTTTGATAGAGATACATAGAATTTGCTATGTTGCAAACCGAGTATGATATTGTATTCTTGAGAATTTTTATGGATTATATACATGGATTTGGAGCATGTTGTAGAGTATTTTGCATCTCACATATATCATATTTCAAAAATGCATAAGTGGCCAATGTGAGCCCAAGTATTACTTTCAAAATCCATAAGCATGTGATATATCATTAGTTGATGCATTTAGAAGTTGTAGAGATGTTGCATGCATGAGATTGGTGCATGAGAGATATATTTATATACTATCTATATCGGTGAGGTTTTGGAGGACCCCGTTTGGACTATGTCCTCTCGGATGATTATTATGGACATTGCGGTCCCAGTATATGTAACGCGGCGTATTCCCACGTTACGAGGTTGGAAACTTCCCGCCGGGCTTGGAATCCTGGTTAGGGGGTGTGCACACTAAAAGTTCGATACCTGATTCCACAGAGAAAGCAAGAAAGAAAGATAGAACCAAGAGAGTGGTTCTGTGGGCGAGTTGAGTATGTGGCCGGCTAGATTGCCGAGCCGGTTAGGTCCATTCACGATTCGTGAAGACCTACCTCCCCAAGAGTAAGAGGTTCCGTAGTTACGGATGTGGCGGATGCACGAGATTGCGCCGTACGCTAGGGCTTCACTGCGGGGGAGTACCTGTCTCGCACAAGAAGAGAAATGAGAAGTATGAGAAAGCTTAAGCAAGAAAGATATCGAGTCAAGAGACTCAAGAGAAAGAAAGCAAGTCATTTATGACTCAATGAGACCTCCATAGAAAGTATTCTATTTTACAACGAGTATATGAGTATATTTATAGTATTGTACGAGATTGCATATGAGTATATTTATAGTATTTCACGAGATTGCATATGAGTATATTTATAGTATTGCACGAGATTGCATATGAGTATGTTTATAGTATTGCACGAGATTGCATATGAGTATAGTATTGCACGAAATTGCATATGAGTATATTTATAGTATTACACGAGATTGCATATGAGTATAGTATTGCACGAGATTGCATTTGAGTAGAGTATTGCATGAGATTGCATAATGAGAATGATTAATCGAAGTTGTATTTCGAGCATGATTGTTTTGTTACATTTTGAATTCTTGTATATCCAATTTACATGATGAGAACTTGAGAGCATGAAGATAACTTTCGTATGGTTTATTTGTATGAAATTATTTGTAAGCATGAGTTGCTTTGAAATATCTATGCTGTTAAGTCTTTTGTTTTGAAGCATGCCTGTTGATATTATAGGTTGCAAGTATATAGAAAGAATGTGGTGTGACTATAGTTGCCTATGAGATGAGATTGTTGATTATGAATGTTATCAAATGTTTTTCCAAAGTATATTCTATAGTACTTTACAGGGTTGAGTGTAGTTATACTTAGCTTCGTGCTAACAGGTGTTTTCCTATTTGTCTATGTGTTGTTTGTAAAACCCCTTTCAGGTGGGCCCAGCGTTGAGAAGTGATCGAGTTATACTAGTCTAGTAGTTATAGAAGTCTAAACTCTTAATGTTTTGGTTATGATGTTATTTATCAGAATTTAGACTTACGTTGTTGATGACGTTTGATGATGTAGACTTTGGGGTGTATTTTCCCCCCTTATGATTTTCAGTTAGTTTTATGGATGTTAGTTATTTAATCTTTGCTTCTAGTTCTACCCTTAGCCTGTGCGATCACCACGGAGTGGTGGTTGTGGCGGTGACATTCCCACTAGTTATCTTATTTAACTTGTTTATCCGCTGCTTAGTTTATGTTAACTGGGGTTTATAATTGTAATTAAGAGTTAGAAAAAGTGGGGTGTTATACGCAATGACTCGCTTTCTTATAAATGAACGAGGTAGGAACTTCACCGTATCGTGAATGAACCTATCCGAGCACGGCGTCTAGCCGACCTAATTTCCGTCTCGTCCACCGAACCACTCTCTTGGTTCGATGCTCAACTCTGTGGAATCAGGTATCGAACTTTTAGCGTGCACACCCCCTGACCAGGATTCCAAGCCTGGCGGGCAGTTTCCAACCTCATACTTTGGAACCACTCTCTTGGTTCGATGCTCAACTCTGTGGAATCAGGTATCGAACTTTTAGCGTGCACACCCCCTGACCAGGATTCCAAGCCTGGCGGGCAGTTTCCAACCTCATAACGTGGGAATACACCGCGTTACATGTCATCGGATCGCAATGTCAGGTCATCCTCTTCGAAAGGACATAGTCCTAACGGGTCCTCCAAACCTCACTGATATATATATATATATATATATATATATATATATATATATTTATATTTATATATTTATATATTTATTTATTTATTTATTTATTTATTTATCTCATGCATCAAACTTATGCATGTCACATCTCAACAACTTCTCAATGCAACAAGGTTACGACATACCACATGCTCGTGAATTTTTGAAAATAATACTTAGGCTCATGTTGGCCATTTATGCACTTATGAAACATGATATGCTTGGAATGTAAATTACTGTACAACATACTTCAATTCTATATATCACTGTGGAATCTCAATAATTCAATAAATCATGCTTGTAAGTCATAACTTGACAAATCTCCTCAACTAACACTTAACAAGTATTTAACATGCCATTGGAACGCAAAATGCTCGAGGTAACCTAATTCACAGTATAACGACACTCAAGGAAATCATGCTCAGAACATCTTGGTGATTCTAAAACAAGGGCAGACAACTCAAATAAACATACTAGACATCTTAGTCATGCTTCTTCTAGCAAAACTTAGCACATAGGGCTCATGGTTTTCTATTTAACAAGTCAGTAATATCATGCTCAACATATAGAGGATCAAAGTCTGATAAACACATCATCTCATTTACAAGACATGCTTCTGCAACATTTTCTTATACAAAAACATTCATAACTAGCTCAAAACTTAACCAAATCCAACGAAATCAAAGCCAAAACGTGCGTCAAGACGGCCCCGAGGTACCGAGCTGCAAGGGGCCGTGACACCTGGTCCAAAATGACACATAATTGAGCCACAAGGGCCCGGCCACTGCACAGGGAACAACTCACGGACCTTGGGGCGGGGCTCAGCTAGGCCTGCCCCTCGAACCGCCATTTCGCCGACTCTAGGCAACGGCCCTCTCCTAGGGCCATTCCCTAGGCCCGGCTGGCCACGGCTCTAGCCAACATTCCCCTTGTTGGGCCGTTGGCTGGTGCCGGTGAATCTACTGGTGTACACTGCCTGTGCACTAGATGATTCCTTCTCATCTGCAAAACATTCTCAGGTAATTCTAGCACATCCAAAACATCAACAAAACATCATAGGCAAGTAATAGATCACTTAATAGCTCAGACACTCCAAAAATCTAGCATTTTTACTCATTTCTACCTATGAAACAAGGGCTTCACAGAGCCAAAACTTAAGATGGGAGTCCATGGGGTTATACCTTTGTTGCTTTCACTCTTTAGCTTGGATCTCTTCTTCCTCCCAACTTAGCTAGCACCTCCTTCACCACCTAAACTCCCCAAACAAACCACACCACAAAGCTTGAGAAAGAAAACTCAGAGATTGGAAGCGAAGGAGTGGAAACTAGAAAGAAAAAGGAGGAAATGGTTGAGAATGGTGGATGAAAACTTACTGTGTTGTTCTTCTCTAACTTGGCAGACAAAGTTTTGGTGAGGCAAAGAAAGAGATCAGGAATTCATCAATGAAAATGGTGAGGTTTATATAGGGTGCAAAACCCTAGGTTGATGCTCAATGATTGGTGGAGGGCAAGATGGTAATTTGGTGGTCGTTCTAAAAATATCAGACAAGTGTGGAGCCTTGTGGTTCACCAAGCTATATGGACCAAGGTCTAGAATCATAGTTTTAAATAGTTTGGGGGTCAAAATAGATTTTTCCAAAAATGATTTGTATATAAACACTTGGTTCAGGTTTCTCAGATTTCTCCTAGTCTCACCCAGATAGGTTTCTCAGTTTAAAACGTGGTACGCAAAGTACCCAAAAATTTAGGATTTTGGAATTAAAATAAGTTCCGGTTTGAATTAATTTAAAATGTAACTCAAAAGAATTTATTCAAACACCAAATGTGACACCCCAAAAATCCACACTCCAATCCATGAATTAATTGAGTAATTAATTCTAATTCTTTTGAGGAATTGATTCCTAAAATCCTGATTTTTAATACTCAAGGACTAGTATTTGACTAGTCAATCTTTAAGTTGTGTTGTACCTTGTGCTTAGAGAGGAGTTCCCTTGTTCCTTACACTTTCTAAGGGTTAATAAGGGTAGCCTTGTCTTTTCACCAAGAGTTAGTATTGTATCCTAACCTAGAAGACTTCTTCATTTCATTCCTTAGAATTCCTAGAAAAATATTTCTACCTTCTCTCTAGAATAGAAGTGTAGCTTATTCTCCAAGCCAAGTTGAGACCCTTGTCAAGATTTCAAGTTTTGCTTCCAAGATTCAACCTTTCACCTATTTGGGCATCTAGGAGGGTAAGATCTATGCTTGTCTAGTCTTTTTGGTTCCATCTTAGTTGTCTTTTTCTTAAAGGTAGGATCTTTATGATCTTTTGGTTTGATCTTGAAGTGGGTTTGAGAAGTGAGCCTAGTGGAGAGCTTGTTGTGGTGTAAAGAGAAGTCTTTTGGTCTTCAAGATGTAACCCATGCTCTACAAAACCTATTTTGCTTACCTATATGTGATTTCTTGGATTCTACTTGTTCTTTGCTATGAAATGTGAGGGTTTTATGCATTTATCTTGTGATATTGCATATCTAGAGCTTGTGTTTAGGGTTCCTTTGTGCCATTGCTTGGCATTTTCCTTGGTTCAAGTCATTTTGTTGTGTTTGCTGAGATTTGGCATGTTTTGGACTTGAATTTGTGTTTGGAGAAGAAAATCCCCGAAGGGATTTATTGTGGAACAGGAATGTTCCCGCGGGCGGAACGGTGGGCGGGGCACCACCTGCTGGCCTACCCGCGGGTACAGGCCTCGTGGGATGGTGTTCCCGCGGGCGAGGCCCCACCCGCGGGTACACGGTGGTGTTTGGTTCGGGATTTGTTCCCCGTGATTCGTTGTCTCGGTATTTGATCTTTTGACTTCCCGTTGTTCTTTTGTGGAACTATTTGAGTGTCTTCTTGATGTTTCGTAGGTCTAGAACTATATGGTAGGTATCCATGTAGGACTTTGGTTTCTTGAATCGTGCTAAGTGTTCAACATTGTGTTTCGTTGGACCAAGAGGTGTCTTGTGTCTTCCTCGGAACTATCTTGAGTTTCCCCGTTGATAAGCATGCTAGTTTGTTGTCTTAATGCTAGCGTGTGTGTGGTCTGTACCTTCCGTTTGGTTGATGATAACTTGTGTTATTCATCGTTGTTGTTGATTGGGCTGTGACCCGTTCCTTGATTGAGTTGTTTCATACCTTCATTGCAATCCGTTGATTGATTCCTGTTGAGGTGGGGCGTGTGTGGCTTTACCTGGATTGCACGATTAGTGGTATGGGACACTAGTCACCAAGGTATTGCAGCGGTCCTCGTGGTGGCCGTGACGTGATTATGGAGTTGTGGCCTGAGTGATGGGTCCACGTGATTGGGGGATAACATGTGTTATCCGGGCATGTGTTGCCGTGATTGGTGGTGGTTCGTTGGTGGTTATAGGTGGGGGACGACGGTCCCGGCGGAATAAGGTTGGACTTGGCTGTACAGGGGATCCTGGAGGTAATGGTTGGAAAGAAGATACAAGGTTGGGGGTAGCCATAAGGTTGGAACAGGGCATAAGGAAGGCATACCAACTCGCGATGGGTGATGTTGCAAGGGCTTGTAAAGCCAGCGTTGTGTGATCTTCTCTCGTGACGTGTGTAGTCACAGAGGCTTGCGTTGTCTTGGCATGTATTGCCGTTGGGTGAGTCTTTATCCTTGTGTGTGGTTAACCTTTGTGGTTTGGGATGTGTTCCCGTGTGGTCTTAAGAGTGATGAGTCTTGTGTTGACTGGTGATCTTGGCTTTTGACTTATATATATGTATTCCGTTTCAAAAATGGTTTTTATATCTTATATCTACCTATTTATGATACTTAACGGTATTGGTGGGTTACCAGCATTATTCGCTGACCGGGCGTCGTCCCAATGTTTATCTTTGTATCTTTCAGGTGATGTTTAGACGAAAGCGATGTCTAGAGCTTGGTAGCTTAGAACCTTTGTGTTTCTGTGGCCTGTGCGCCAATGTTTTTAGACTGTTTTAGATTGATGTATTGGGATAGTATTATACACTTACAGATTGTTGTCTTAGCGTTACCTAGTGTGGTATACGTGACATAACACCCCTTTTTGGATTTCTTTTATCCAGTTTCCGTTTATCTTCCGCTGTGCTAGTTTTGTTGTTAATCTGCTTGTGTTAAGGCTTCAATTGGGCCTTGTGTTTTTGGGGGGTGTTACACCAAATTTATCTCAAAATTTTTTAATGGAGTGAAAATGGCTATTTTGGAATTTCTTAAAATTGGATTTATAAAATTAAATTTTGGGTTGTCACAGACATATTTGCCTTTGTTCCTAGAATGTAATGATTGTTGAACAGGTGCAAGAACAGGTGCTGTTGAAGTATTTCTCTTGACAATGTTGTTGAATTTGATGACTGTCATCTTTCAAATCCAAGACATGTTCGACTGTTTGACTTTCTGCCAAAATCCAAAATTTTATCTACAGTGGCAGTAGCATCATCTTGATGTTCTTCTTAAGATCGTCCAATTCTTTGATCAACTTGTCTTCGCGAGATCTGATATGAGTAATGAGATCATCTTTTGAAACTAGATCAATGTTTAATTTCTTTAGAAGTTCATCACGCTTTCTCAAATCCTCATTGAGTTTCTTGTTAACCTTCACCAATTGTTTCCAACTTGCAACGAGTTTAGCAAATTCCATCTCCAGCTTAATATGTTTTTCTTCAAAATCATCTGAAGACATGTAGGCTTCATCATCATCGTTATAAGTTTTGGTTGGGATTTCTATCGCAGTGAAGAATGCAAAAAAATTTCCAGTATTTTCATCAGACACCTGGTCTGCATCATCTTCTTCGTCATCAGTCAACGTTGCAACTGACATAAACTTCTTACGCTTCAAGTATGTTGCACATTCTGATTGTATGTGGCCAAAACCTTCACATTCCCGACACTGAACCGATCTATTTAGGGTTTTTTCTTGAAGAATTTGATGTGTTCTTAGACTGACTGGAACGAGGGGCTTGACCAGTCTTTAACGATAAAGATGATGATCCAAAATTCTGACTTACTGGATTTCCAACCTTAGATTGATTTCGATTAGACTGTCCTTGATTTCTGCACGTAAATCCTTTTAGGAGATTCTTGAAGTTCTTTGTCAGAAGTGCTAGAGATTCGTCCTCAATACCTTTAGAGTCAAATTCTTGCTCAGTCTCGGTGATGAACGCCACTGACTTTCCACGCTTACTAGAACTCGGGTTGTCAGCTTAAAGAATTATTCCCTTGTATCCTTACACTTCTCATTTTAGTAAGGGCAAAGAAGACCTTTCACCTTATGTTTGTGTCACAAGCTAACCAAGAGTCATTATTCATTTCATTTCCCTTACACTCTAAACACAAAGCTCCACCTTCTCTCTAGAAAAAATTGTTAGCTTCTTCATCAAGCCAAGTTTTGGGCAATCCTAGATTCTTCAAGTTGGTCTCCAAGATTCAAACTTTCTTGACCTTGAGCATAAGGGAGGGTAAGATCTTTGGTTCCTTAGTGTTTTTAATACCTTTTTAGGTGTATTTTCTAAAAGATAGAGTCTTTGTTGTCTTTTGGTGTGTTCTTGAAGTTGAAGTTGAAGGAGAGCTTTAAGAGAAGCTTTAAGGGTGTGAAAAGTGACGGTTTAGGCTACAAGAGGTAACCCATGCTTTACAAAATCTATTTTCTTACCTATATGATGATTTCTTGACTTCTACTTGTGATTTTTGCTATGAAATGTGACTTTTGATGCATTGTCTTGTGGGAATGCATATCTAGAGCTTGTTATTAGGGTTCTTGTATGCCATTGCTTGGCTATTCCTTTGATTCAAGTCATATTGTTGTATTTTGTGAGATTTTGGGTGTTTTGGACTTGAATTTGGACTTGGTGTTGAAAATCCCCGAAGGGATTATTTTGGTACAGGGTTGTACCTGCGGGCGGAACGGCGGGTAGGGCACCACCCACCGCCCCACCTGCGGGGTATGAGTGGTAGAGGCTTTGGTTCCCGCGGGCGGAACCACGGGTGGACCCGCGGCGAACACCTTTTGGGATGTTTGGGGATTTGTTCCCCGTGATTCTTTTGACTCGGTAATTGATGTTTTGACTTCCCGATGTTGTTTTGTTGGGCTTTTTGAGTGTCTTCTTGAAGTTTCGTATGTCTAGAACTGTATGATGTGATTCCATGTAGGATTTGGTGTCTTGAATCGTCCTAAGTGTTCAACTTTGTGATTCGTTGAACCATGATGAGTCTTGTATGTTCTTCGGAACTATGTTTGGTTTACCCGTTTGATAAGAATGCTAGTTTGATGTTGCAATGATAGTGTGTGCGGTTTGTTCTTTCCTTTTGTGAATGACAACTTGTGTTGATCATCGTTTGGAGTCGGATTATAATCCTTCCTTGTTGAGTATGGTTTCATATCTTTGTTGTGATCCATTGATTGATTCCTATGATGAATGTGTGTGTTGGCTGTACCTGGATTGCACGATTAATGGTATGGGACATTAATCACCAAGGTACAGATGTGGTCCTCGTGGTGGCCATGAAATGATAATGGAGTTGTGAATTGGGCTTCAGGCTCATGTGATTTGGGTTTCAGGCTCATGTGATTGGTAGTTGTGTGATTGAAATGAACGGTACCCTCGTGTACTTTGAAATCGGTGGAATTGTTGGAGATTGTCGGAGTGGGGACGACGGTCCTCGGAGGCATAAGGTTGGACTTTGGAGTACAGGGGTCCTGGAGGTAAAGGTTGGAACTAGTTATAAGGTCGGGGGTAGTCATAAAGTCGGAACCGGGCATAAGGATGGAATATGGAATATGGAATTTGGAACTTGTGACATGAAGTGTCACGGTAGCATGTAGTGCCAATGTGTGAAGGTCTATTCTTTTCTAATGAGCATGTCGAGTGGTATTCTACTTTGTGATCAATAGAATACGCCTCGAGTTGTAATTGTTGTTGTCGTTGTCGTTGTCTGCCGTGATGTTTTCTACTTTGTGATCAGTAAATTATATCTTGAGCGGTGTTGAGTTGTTCTATTGATGCCCTTGTCTTGATGTTGTTTTGAGATGTTGATTCCCTTGTTCTTTTGAGAGTGAAATAGAGTCTTTGCAGTTGACTTCTCTCTTTGACTTTGAATTGATATATATATATATATATATATATATATATATATATATATATATATATATATTGTATTCCGTTTCGAAAATGATTTTGATTATACTATCTATATATATGCTATTGAACACGTATTGATGGGTTACCGGCAATATTCGCTGACCGGGCGTCGTCCCCTTTCTTTATGTGGTGTACAGGTCCTGAGTAGACATGGCGAGAGCGTTAGCCGTTGATAGCTTAGATCCCTTGAACAATGTAGCTAGTGTTTTGGCCTGTGTGCCACAGTTATTGAACAAATAGATTGATGGTTTTAGATTTGCCTGTGCATTCACGCTGAGGTGAATGTGGCATAACATTCCTTGACTTTCCCTGTTTTGATATTAGACTTCCGCTGTTGCTTTTGTTTATGATATCTGTTAGTTACGTATTTAAGTTTTAAAATGGCTTGAAAATCGGGGGTGTTACAAGGGGCTTTGAGCGGGCTCATCTCAAAGAGGGCAGTTTTTATTTCTTCAATCGTAAAATCAGCATTTAGGGAGATTTTGGCATTCTCCGAGATTTTAGGGATGGGGAAACCATTGAGAGTTGAGCAATCAGAGTTATCTTCTTTGATAAACAGATTTTTGTAAAAACTTTTGATCATTGTAATTTCATCACCCTTGTCATTAATGGGCCGTCCTCATTATGGAGCTTGTAATGTCTTCTTCTCGCTTTCTTGATCATCGTAGCTGTGTGGTAGAACTTAGTATTACGGTCACTCGAGGTGATCCAGTCCTCCCAAGCTTGTTGAAACCAAAAAACCTCTTCCTGATGTAGATCATGTTTGAGTTTACGATCAAAATTAACGAGGCCTTGGTGATGGGCTTCATCTCGTTTCCTCTGAATTCCTTCAATTCTCCTTTCAAGCCTTTTTCTTACGCAGTTTAATATTCCCGAAGACGCTAGTGTTCCATTCTTTAAGTTTAGCAGCCATACTGTCTTTGTTAGTCCAGACATCATTAGTATCCACCCAATTTCTGATTAGATCAAGGAAATTCTTGTGCCTTGTCCAGGCACCTTGAAACCTGAAAGTGAGATGACTTACCTTGGGCTCATCTTCAATAATGATTTTCACTAGGCAGTGGTCGGAATTGATAGCGGCCAGGTGGTAAACATTGGTGTTATTAAAACACTCCATCCAATCCGTGGAGCCCAACACTTTATCAAGTCTTGCTCCTTTAAAATTAATGCTTTCTTTTCCTCTTTTCCAAGTGAAAGTTTGGCCAGTGTAACCAAGGTCTACAAGGCCTTCATTGAAACACCAGTCTCTAAAATCACCATTTTTGTAGCTATTTTCTTCGCTCGTACCCGAGAGTTCATCCATGGATAGGACTGCATTAAAGTCACCTGCAACAATCCAGGGATTGTTAATAGTTTCCTTTGTCTGACTTAGATCATTCCATAGCCTTTTTCGCAGGTGCATGTTGGGGTCGCTGGTCCCAAAAAATGTTTAGGTAAGAATCTAGAAGGGGGGGGGGGGTGAATAGATTCTTATAGATTTTTGAAAATTAAATTAATCCTCGTGTACGATTTAAGGAATCGTTAGAGAGGTGCACAGCGGAAGAAATGATTTGGGTTACTTTGCACGATTTGTTTAGAAAACGATTAGCACAAGCAGTAAGATAAGATAATATGAATGCAATGCAGAGAGAGAGAGAGAGAGAGAGAGAGAGAGAGAGAGAGAGATTTATAGTGGTTCGGCTGTTAACTAAGCCTACTCCACTCTACTTCACAACTCGTGAAGGTTTGAACTATCCCCTTAGTACAAAGTCACTCCAAGATTGTTCCTTGACACTAAGCTAGACACAATCTTGAGTATGGTTTTTCGACTACTCTTAGTCTACTCTGCCTCTATCTACTCTTTACGTAGAGAAAAAATGTGTTGATGTATCTTTTCTTCCAACTGAAAACTTGGCTGAAAGCTGGATGGAGAAGCAGAGTTGCTCAAGTTTTATTCAACTTTGAATATGAAATATGAAGCATTTTTCTCTTTCTCTCACTAGATCTTGATTGCAACAACTTTTTAAGCAGATGTAGTATTGTACCGTGCCTTCCTAGACAGATGAGAGATGCCTTTTATAGAAGAAATTTGTCCCGTTGGAAGAGAGAACAAATTTCGGATTACCCTATAGTCTAGTTGTAACACCCCGTGTTACGGCCTTTAATCCCTAATTAATTATTTAATTAATCCCGTTAATAATAATTAAAAAGGATCTAATTTGGCTAGGATTCCCTTTAATTAATTAATATGGTCCACCATGGACCATGGACCCTTATCCCTAAACCAAACCCTTAGTCCAATAAGGAATAGAATTAGTAAACTCATACCATTCAGACCCTAATTAGGACTCCTAGATATATATATATATATATATATATATATATATATATATATATATATATATATATATATATATATAAGGACATAGGAGGCACCTAGAAGTCACACCACAATAGATATCACCACACAAGAATTCCCCAGGGACTCCCCACCACCAAGCCTAGGGAGATCAAACGGATAGAAATTTTAGGGAAGAACCTTAATAGCCAAGGGAGGATTAATTAAGGCTAAGAGGTAACCCATGTCTCAACAAAACCTATTTTCTTCGCTATAATCTCCTTCCTTGGCCTCCCTCTATATTCTTGTGTCTTGATGAATTCCTCTATGATTAATTGTGATATGTTCTTGATAATTGATATGATGATTTATGTGCATTCTTGATAATCTTGATGATCTTGATGTTGAAAAGAAGTTCTTGATTTTGATATGATGATTCTTGACGAATCTTGATATTTCTTGATATTAAAGATAAAATATGATCTTGATGATTTGGGTGGGATTAGAGTCATAGGTTGGACTGGGAATTTGTATTGTGATGTTCTTGATTTATATTTGGGTGGGAATTTGCATGTTCGGGTGTTGTTTGTGGTAGAAGTCATAATAGGATGAGTTATACGTGATTCTTGCTTTTGATCCATTAATTGCCTATGTGGTGTGGTTATTTGCGTTTAAAAGTGTATAAGCATGGTTTCGGGTTCCACAAAGGATCCCGGGACGAAATTATGAGAAAAGAGTCAGTGGGGGGTAGGGGAACCCGCCACCTACCCGCTGCCCGAAGGACACCGCCCGGCAACGGGCAGCCACCAGGCAGCCGCCTGCCCGGAACAGTGTCATCCGGCGGGCAGCCGGCGGGTGGCCCTCCACCCACCGGCTACCCGCTGGTCCGTACCCGACCCCGGGTCTTTGGCTTCCCCGTCTGATGTTCTCCACTTCCCCATGGTGTCCCAATGGACCCCGTTTGTCGTGCTTGAGTCTAGTTTGATATTTCGGGTACCATTCGTAGGTTAAATGAGTCTTAGGAATTGCATGCTAGTGGAATTGGTAACCCGTTGACCTAGGTGGAAGTTGTATGAACCCTTAGGACTATTCTTAGTATGTGAATGATCACATGTAAGTTTATTTATATGTCTTTCCCCTCCCAATATGCTATTACGTGCTCCTATGTGTTATGTGTTGCATGATCCCCCATTTTGGTTACAGACCAATTTGGTGATTCCCGGACTAGGGTTCGGAAGTCGGCTGAAGGCCGAATGGATTGTTCCCGGACTAAATGTTCGAAAGTGGCTAAAGGCCAAATGGATTGTTCCTGAGCTATGGCTCAGAAGTTGGCTAAAGGCCAAATTGATTCACTTCTTGGGCTGCGGTCCAATATGGGAAATATGGCTAAAGGCACACTTATGTTTAGTAATGCTCTATTTGGAATTTAA
Source organism: Ipomoea nil (assembly GCF_001879475.1). Classification (NCBI taxonomy): domain Eukaryota; kingdom Viridiplantae; phylum Streptophyta; class Magnoliopsida; order Solanales; family Convolvulaceae; genus Ipomoea; species Ipomoea nil. The sequence continues at coordinate 1,714,326 of NW_017619805.1, read as the reverse complement.
TGAGAAATTACCTTTATTATATAAGTTTTAAAAGTTCAAAAATTTCGGGGTGTTACTGTTGGTATCAGAGCCTAAGTTTGACCCTAGGATAAGACTCTTAAGACCAGCTTTTAGGACATTAGGCTTGAACTCTGGGTATTTAAGAACATAGGATTCAGGAATCTTAGGACGCGCGGTGAGATTGTGAACCTACCTATCATCACATAACCTCCTCTCACTTTACCCCACATTAATTTTAAGAATTTCCCCCTTCTCTTATCACATCAAGGTAAGGGTACAACACACTAACTCTTCAGTCCACATACTGGCCCTAGAAATTTGTGATGTCCTTGCATGTTTTTACCTGCTTTGTTGCTTATCACTCTTTAATTATCATACTTGTTTATTTGCTTAAGCATATGTTCCTAATTGATTTTAGACCATGTTAGGAACTGCATATTATTGCTTAACTATTTGATCAAACATGCGTTATTTGGATATATGTTACTTGATAAAGTATTTTGGAACTTGCAATTAGTAATTTTATTCAACTTATAAGGGCTCACTTATTCTAATCATAATTGACCAATATAGTTAACTAACTAAATGACCCGATAAGTACTTACATGAGTTGCATGAAGGGAAACTTTGGGGAATATAGCTTTAATTAAGAAGGGGAAGAATGGGGCGTGGGATCCTTATGATATTTAGTTGAAGTCTTCCATATTCCTTATTGATAACGTGATCCCTTGAGTTTTTCCATGTATTCAAACCCCTTTCGTTGTTCACATAAGTATGGAATTCCTTGAACTTAAAATTGTGCATCCTCGGGACTTTTCCCAAAGTGATTCCTCCTTCACAGTCACGTTCCAGTGGGGCCTTGGCAGGAGGTCGACCACCCACCACGTGCCCACTGCCACGTTCCAGTGGGGACTTGACAGGCGGTCGACCGCCCACCTCGCGCCCACTGGTCCGGTATGTTTTCTTGACTTCTCGTTTTATTGATCCATTGTGCCTTTGTGTGTCTCCCTTGATACTTCTTATGTGTTTAACATATAAATAACAATCTAATGCTTGAACATGAAAGTCGAATTATCTTCCTAATTGATTTGTTTATATAGGGACTAATTCTATTTCTAAAAATCTAAACCCTCGGATACATTGCGTATTAAGTTTCGACCCGAAAATCAACCTAAGTGAGACCGGTAGAAACCTAAAACAAATGGTCATCTAGAAATTACCCTTGAAAAAATATATTGCGTCCCCAAACTATATTAAAACTATCCCTCTAGACCTTAGTCCATGTTGCATGATAGACCACAAGCTTCCCACACCTTGTATAGAACCCTTTACCACTAAGATAAGGACCCTCCTAAACAAACATTTATACATAAATAGGTATATCACTACTATTCTATTTATACTCCCCTAAAACTCCTATTTTATATATATATATATATATATATATATATATATATATATATATATATATATATATATATATAAACTTGTGCGCCTATAGAACATCCTCCCTTATTCATACGTATTCATATAAATTGTTACATTATATACAATAAATCCCTAGCCCCCAAACCATACACATGTACCCTAGCTACGATAGTCTTATAGGCATGCCCTTAGCATAACCTAACCTTGAAATATCATTCCATACAAATTACATCACTCTTATACATATACATATATATATATATATATATATATATATATATATATATATATATATATATATATATATATATATATACACACACACATATCCCGGGATAGCCCTAATTCTACCCATTCCCCCTCGCATGACCTCCCTGTTACCACTCCTACCTTCCCTAAATAATAAAATAACTTTAGCCTCATCATCAAGTCATCAATTGATTTAGGAATTAGCGACCAAGGGTCTTCAACTCTAAAGTTGTTTAGGTATTCCGGGATTCTAGAGATAAGAATTATGCCTACCAAAAATCTAATTACCACCAAGACAAAACTAATTTTCCCAAGTGCTTGTGTGATTAAATTCTCAAGATAGAACCTTTAGTACTTGTGAACCTAGGCTATCTTACTCGTAATTACCAAAATAATTGTATGCAAATTGCATGGTCCAATCTATAGGTCAAAATTTATATTTTTCATGTGCATTACATGTCGAATCACATAGCTCACATATTTATGATAAAATACACACTTACACGCATTCATGTATATATACAAAGCATGTTAGACAAAAACAGTATGATATAAGGCATCCCACTATACATATATACAATACCATTAATTACAAGCAATCTGCATATAAGTGGCAATACTTGTTATGTGATCACCCACCGTTATCCATGGTATACAAAATAAAGATCCTAATTCTATTGTCTCCCCAGAATTTATTCACCCCATAAGAAGCAAGAGCCTTCCTCCTAATTACTTACAATCTTTTCCTCAGAATCTAATTTTCGCTATTTGAATAATTGTTATATGATTTAATTATGATCTTCTTGAATTTATATGACAAAAATTTGGTTATGCCACGAGATTAAGTACGTGAATTTAATTGTTAATCATGCACTAGATTAACATGTGGAATAATACATACGTGTGCTTTATGATTCCATAGGACTAGTTATTATTTAAGACTTGAAATAGGTCCACATGCCTTCACACTCTATGCCTATAGACTTAAGAAATTGCATATTTAGCATAATTACAATTGAACACATATAGGCATGCCAACTTGCAGGTTTCGCACATAACATAACTAGTTAATTATCATACATGTTAGGCTTGTTATTTCGTAACTGTGAATATTTGGTATAATCTGCTAAGCACAAAGATTAGACAAAGATCCTACATATATGGCATCTAGGCTCACAACATGCTACACTACATAATTAAACGTCTGCATCCATTCGTAAATGATGTTCGCCTGTGTTGATATATGTGCATGTATACTTTATAATAATTATGTGGCTATCCGAAGCTGCACCCGCGTGGTATTTGCCTCTCATTTAGGTATATAAATAATTATATGATCGGTACAACTTGTGATCCTATATGTTAAATCATTATAAAATAATTAAATAAAGAACATGCCATGTGTAAGACTTCTATGTTATGTATTAGTCACCCATAAAACTTACATATTGTGTGTTACATATTCGCGACCTTGTTATTTGGTGCATTTTTCTAGCACAATAGTTAGGCTCAAACCCAGTGAATTTATATGTGTGTGTATATATTTCCCACATAATACTTTCCTTATGAACTACTATACTAATTCGGGCTCTTTACCCCAAAATAATTTCTAAGCTTCGGGGACGAAGCTTCTTCTAATGGGGGGAGAGTGTAACACCCCGTGTTACGGCCTTTAATCCCTAATTAATTATTTAATTAATCCTGTTAATAATAATTAAAAAGGATTTAACTTGGTTAGGATTCCCTTTAATTAATTAATATGGTCCACCATGGACCATGGACCCTTATCCCTAAACCAAACCCTTAGTCCTGTACGAAATAGAATTAGTAAACCCATACCATTCAGACCCAAATTAGGACTCCTAGATATATATATATATATATATATATATATATATATATATATATATATAAGGACATAGGAGGCACCTAGAAGTCACACCACAATAGATATCACCACACAAGAATTCCCCAGGGACTCCCCACCACCAAGCCTAGGGAGATCAAACGGATAGAAATTTTAGGGAAGAACCTTAATAGCCAAGGGAGGATTAATTAAGGCTAAGAGGTAACCCATGTCTCAACAAAACCTATTTTCTTCGCTATAATCTCCTTCCTTGGCCTCCCTCTATATTCTTGTGTCTTGATGAATTCCTCTATGATTAATTGTGATATGTTCTTGATAATTGATATGATGATTTATGTGCATTCTTGATAATCTTGATGATCTTGATGTTGAAAAGAAGTTCTTGATTTTGATATGATGATTCTTGACGAATCTTGATATTTCTTGATATTAAAGATAAAATATGATCTTGATGATTTGGGTGGGATTAGAGTCATAGGTTGGACTGGGAATTTGTATTGTGATGTTCTTGATTTATATTTGGGTGGGAATTCACATGTTCGGGTGTTGTTTATGGTATATGTCATAATAGGATGAGTTATACGTGATTCTTGCTTTTGATCCATTAATTGCCTCTGTGGTGTCGTTATTTGCGTTTAAAAGTGTCTAAGCATGGTTTCGGGTTCCACAAAGGATCCCGGGACGAAATTATGAGAAAAGAGTCAGTGGCGGTTAGCTGGGGGTAGGGGAACCCGCCACCTACCCGCTGCCCGAAGGACACCGCCCGACAGCGGGCAGCCATCGGGCAGCCGCCTGCCCGCCGGCAACCCGCTGCCCGGAACAGTGTCCTCCGGCGAGCAGCAGGCGGGTGGCCCTCCACCCACCGGCTACCCGCTGGTCCGTACCCCACCTCGGGTCTTTGGCTTCCCCGTGTGATGTTCCCCGCTTCCCCATGGTGTCCCAACGGACCACGTTTGTCGTGCTTGAGTCTAGTTTGATATTTTGGGTACCATTCGTAGGTTAAATGAGTCTTAGGAATTGCATGCTAGTGGAATTGGTAACCCGTTGACCTAGGTGGAAGTTGTATGAACGACCCTTAGGACTATTCTTAGTATGTGAATGATCACACGTAAGTTTATTTATATGTCTTTCCCCTCCCAATATGCTATTACGTGCTCCTATGTGTTATGTGTTGCATGATCCCCCATTTTGGTTACAGACCAATTGGGTGATTCCCGGACTAAGTTTCGGAAGTCGGCTGAAGGCCGAATGGATTGTTCCCGGGGTAAAGGTTCGGAAGTGGCTGAAGGCCAAATGGATTGTTCCTGAGCTAAGGCTCAGAAGTTGGCTAAAGGCCAAATTGATTCACTTCTTGGGCTGCAGTCCAATATGGGCCTCGGTGCTATGACCAACCGACCTGGACGCGCCAGGCGGTGTGTAGGGCCAATAAGCCGAGGAAGGCTGTAGTACACCGACCTAAGTAATCAGGCGGTGTGTAGGGCTACGGCTGGCTGCATCCACCGAGTGATGGGACAGCAGTGTGTAGGGTCGTAGTCTCCGAGGATCTTCGCCCACCGACTGAGTATAGCTCAGCGGTGTGTCGCGCTTGATCCGCTACGGTCCATCGACTATGCGCATCAACGGTGTGTAGGGTCGTAAGCCCCCCCTTGTAAAGGGGATCGCGGTCCACCGACTGTGCGCTTCAGCGGTGTGTCGGATCGTGGTCCGACGTTGAGTTCGTCAGCGGTTCTCAAAGGGTTGGTTGCGATCAACTCCCCTCATACCGCGGTACTGAGGTAGGGTGCTGCGGGGCCGTGTTAATGCTATATGCATTAACCCTCATGTTCGGGGCATGCGATTGGTCCCGTGGCGCCACCAATGATTATGTGATATGGATGATACTTGAATGATGATGTTTTTGAATTGAAAAGTAATCTGTGACCTTAGATGCGTATTCCTTATGATGTTATCTCTACTTAACTGTTTATCATTGATTAATGTGCTCGTCCATATTTGCTGAGTCTATTCTTGGTTTTAAAACTAGAGTCTCCTAAGTATATATCTTCCTGCTTCAAAATGATTTTCCTATATATATATATACACCTATATTATATTTCAACACGTTGGAGTGGGTTACCAGCATCATTCACTGAACAGATATATTTGGCTTTCAAGCACAGACGTTTAGCTTCCGGAGCGCGCTAGAAGAACTTGAGTTCGATAGATAGTTTCTCCTTTCGGCCTGCGTGCCATGACCTGTATTGAGGATAATTAGTTAGTTTAGCCTGTGCATCTGAGTTCTCCAGCTCAGATGTTGCATAGCACCCCGCACACTTATGTTTAGTAATGCTCTATTTGGGATTTAATGAGAAATTACCTTTATTATATAAGTTTTAAAAGTTCCAAAATTTCGGGGTGTTACACTAGTGGGTAATATCCTTGAGTTAACTTGGTCATGTGAAATGTCAGTAATATAGTCTGTTAGGAATAAAGTGTAATGATTTTGATATGCCAAAATTGTATCTGTAGAACCCCCAATTTTATTTTGGTTTAAGTCTAGTTGAGTCTTAGACCATGATCGGGAAATTATTAAATTAGCAAAAGAGAAAAATAGAGGAAGATGCATGAAAATAGATCAGAAGAAGAAGATATCAAGCCTAAATCAAGAATTTGTCTTGTGAAAATGAGAAATCAAAGAAGAAGATATATGATATGAACTTCACGTCTATACTTAGAAAGAATTCCCAGAAGAATTTTCGATTAAGAAAATCAAGATTTGAAGTTTGCATAAATTTGACTTGAAGATCAAGCATCTATGGAAAGAAAGGAGTATATCAAAGAAGATTGGAGATGTAACCAAATGACCGTACAGATGAGTTGGAAGATGCTTGATTTATAATACCCAATGGCTCAAGTTTGAATCTCACCATCTAGATGGAGTTGGGTCAATTCAAGTTGGGAAGCAATTGCTGAGATTGATATTGGGAAGCAATTGCAAGGAGCCAGTTTGAAGTCTGAGAACTCCCATGCAAAAGGAAAATACGAGTCTAACTGGTATAGGATTAAATTGAAGAATAGTTTTTGAAGCATTTAAATCCCAAGAAAATGACAACCACTACAGAGCAGATTATAAAAGCCGTTCTACATGATATTGAAACCCAAATACTTCGTGAGAATACCAGAGCAACCACTACAGAGCAGATCAGAGAAACCGTTCAACATGTTACATGTTATTGAGACCCAAATACTTCGTGAGAATACCATATCAATATCAGATGAAGTTTGGGAATCCATTTGCATGAAGTTGAAGCTCTACAAACAGCTAGAATATCTTCTGACACTTTATTAGAAGATAAGATAAGATCTCTGACAAAAGATACAAGACTTCAAAAATGAGATCGTCTTTTTCCAACGGGCAGATTCTAATTTCCAGCTATATAAGGATGAAGATTGAAGCAGAGGAAAGCATGATGAAGAGCATACACGAACAGAGCTAAACAGAGCATACAAAAATTAAGAGAGCTTTCCATCTCAAGAGCTATATTTGAAAATATCCAAGTGAGAGAAAAAACACTCAGATATAGAGAGATCAAGAGAAATCATTCAAGAGTGTTAAATCTTCATCACAAGACACTTGCAATACATTGAAGTTTCATCTACAGAGTCTCAGAAGTTGGAAGCAAGAGAAAACTTGTTTTTCTGAAAACAAGTGACATCCCTACGGGAGTGTAGGAAGAAGATTGTCACACGGAGCTGTGAGGTCTTGGAGAAGGGAAAGTAGCACGGAGTTGCGAAACCCAGAAGCGATTTTACCGGAGTGTAGATGTCGGGGGGAAAGTAACGCAGAGTCGTGAAATCCTGGGATAGTAACGCAAAGTCGTGAACCAAAAGCAGTAGTGTTGGTGGCACTGGGCGTGATTAGTGCGGGCTTGGTGATCAAAACACTAGATCACGGAAATTCATTGTATCTAGGAAGTAGTGGTGGATATAGTGAATTGCTCTTGGATATAAGAGCAAGTGGAGTAGGAGGATTACACCACCTCCGAACCACTATAATTGCCTTGTGTTCTTTACTGTTTTCTTTACTTACTGCTTCTTGCTTGCTTCTCACGAGATATACTTAACACAATCTCCACACACACTTACTTTATTTATTTCCGCTGCGTATAGACTCTAACAATCTCGTTAAGAGTTTTGGTTTCTCTATGCCTTAGCAATTGTTGTGTTGAGCAAAAAAGTTTAAAAGTCTATTCACTCCCCCCCCCCCCTCTAGACTTTTACCTTACCTCTTTTGGGACCAACATAGCCGTTGGTTCGAGAGGTGTGAGTACAGTTGTTTTATCTCACGTCTCTTCATAAGGCTTTTCATCACTTGGGATTTGTTCCTAGGACTTCTTTTTCTTTTGAGAGTGGGGATGTGTGCAAATATCGTTAGACTGTTCAAATATGATAACATGAGCAGTCTACACGAATCCATATGGAGGATTCGTGTGACACCCCATATTTTCCTATGTATATATTAAATATAAATATTTACTAAATAGAACTATCTATTTGTGATTTAAATATTTCCATATATATATATATATATATATATATATATATATATATATATATATATATATAGAGGAAGGTTCAAGTGCGGCAGTGCGCTTAGGTGCAGCGGTGCGGTTAAATATAGGCCATTAGATTAGATAAATTCAACGAATCACATTCATCCAGGCTTTTCCGATATTTTCGCGCACGTTCTCACACTACGCGAACTGCAAGGTTAAAGTCGTCATTGGGCACCTGAATAGATCAAATCATAGTGTTGTGTGTTTTATGTTCGTTATTGGTGCATTATTAACCTTACTGTGGTGTATTTGAGGATTCGTGTTGGTGCCAAGTTTAGGTGCGCCCGCGCCTTCCCATGCGGTCAGTGCGGGTGCACTAATAGTTATACAAATATACATCATCCATGTTAGAAAATGCACACCAAAAAAACATGTCACAAATTAGATATGCATCACCAGAACGCACCATTAGGTATGAATAAAAGCACCACACAGTGTTCAGAAATAAACCGTTGGGGTGGTGAGTTATATGGTGTATTTTTTTAGTGTGTTGTGTGTTTTTTGGTGTATTTATGCATTTCATTGTGGTGCTTTTTCCTAACACTATTGGTGTCTTTTGTTAACACTGTTGGTGTATTCTGACAAGCGACCGATATAAATGACCACTACAATTACCATAACACCCCCCACTTATTAGGACGCGCTTAAATCTTTAAATCTTCAGAAATTAGCCGTTGCCGTTAGATTAAGCAAAATGGACGATGCTGATATAGCCGCACCGCCGCACCTAAAGCCACTGCCGCATTTGAGCGCTAATATATATATATATATATATATATATATATATATATACCTAATTATTGGTAAAATAGGCTCGGGTCTATTTATTATTATGAACCAATATTTTTGTACCCAAATCTTCTAAGCCCAAAATGCTTTTATTCCCCAAAGCCTACTAACTACTCTTGAGCCCCAAGTGTTTCATTATTTAAGCATATTATGTATCCTAAGCCTATTTACATTCTAGTCTATGATTGGTCTTGAATCTAAACCCAAGTTTTGAACCCAAAATCTATTTATAACCCTATAGCAATCGTTATGCTATGGACATGTGTCCAGCATGCATTGTGGACACGGTAAAGGTGCCGTTAGTGGCACCGTTAACTTCCACTTTAAAAAAAAAAAAATTCAGTCCGCTTCGTTATAGGCGTATATGTTCATAATTTATTCACTATATGTTCATAATTGTAAGTTCATAATGTCAGAGCTCTGTGTTCAAAATTCCATAACTGTACATTCATACTTTCATAACTGTACATTCATAATTCCGTAACCGTACATTCATAATTCAATAACTGTAAATTCATAATTTTCGAAGCTCTATGTTCACAATTCTAGAGCTCTATGTTCATAATTTTATCACTATATGTTCATATTGTAAGTTCATAATGCCAGAGCTCTGTGTTCATAACTCCATAACTGTACATCCATAATTCCATAACTGTACATTCATAATTATATAACTGTACATTCATAATTCCCTAACTGTACATTCATAATTTCATAACTGTACATTCGTAATTTTCGAAGCTATATGTTCACAATTTTAGAGCTCTATGTTCATAATTTTATCACTTGTTCATAATTGTAAGTTCATAATGTCAGAGCTCTGTGTTCATAATTTCATAACTTACATTCATAATTCCATAACTGTACATTCATAATTCCATAACTTGACATTCATAATTACATAACTGTACATTCATAATGCCACAAACGAATAACGCCGTTAACGTCGTTAACGGCGAGACAAAATCAAAATTTTTCTAAACTGGAATGTCGCGTTTTTTTCTTGAAAACGACGTTATTTTAGACTCGTGTCCACATTGCATTGTGGACACGAGTCCAGAGCATAATTTGGGCTAGGCTAGAACCCTTTTTATCTATAGAGTGTTTATGTTTGTATTGTATCATTCTCCTCCCAGATTTCAACCCTCCGCAGCCAAATACCACTTTGCGTCGACTCCATCTTCTTCTAGCTAGCCGAAGAGTTAAGTTTCAGCTCCGGTGACACTAAACAACCCCATATTTCCCTTCTCTCTCTCTTTTCGTGGCCTGTAGAAGCGGTGGAAGGTAGCAACAGTGAGACCAGTAGCACGGGAGAAGAGCTTCATGCAGCGACG